>NC_067403.1:233284420-233584420 GCF_016432865.1 Antechinus flavipes
GGGAGTAGTACCAAGACTACCAGGAACAGGAAAAAAAGTATGCTTAATGAGGAAATGGAAGTGCTAAATAAACAGTACTTGCAAGAATTTCAGCAATAAAAAAGGAGAGAGAGATAGTTGTATATAATAGAAATGCCAAAGTTAAATTTTCCTGATGAGAGGAGAAGAAATTGGAAATATATACTAATAATGGATATTCCTGTTTATGGGCATATATACTAATTTATAGGAATATGAAACTAGAAAGTTTATATGCATATAAACTAGAAATTAGAGGTTTAATTGGATTAACTAGTTAGCAATTAATGCATAATGAAGAACTTTCTCCTCTGCTCAATTTATCGAGTTGTACAGGTATTTTGCCCTTCTTTGTTAACTGAATTCAACTAACTTAACAGAAGGTTAAATTAAATGTGTGTGTGTGTGTGTCTCTGTGTGTGTGTGTGTGTGTGTGTCTGTGTCTGTGTGTGTATCTGTGTGTCTATGTGTATGTATACATACCCATATATACAGACACATATATATATACATTTTCTTAAAATTACTAAAATCAGAAAATAGGAAATGCTGAAGAAAATATCTACTATTAGAGGGAATAAATTTTTTTAATGGTATTGGGGGTTATTGTGGAATACTATAAATTTAAAATTTACGTGAGGTTATTTGGAAAGCCCAACTGATTCTGAAAAGAATGCATTTACTATTTCTGCCTTTCTGCATTTGATTTTGATGTCTTTATGTCCTAAGATATGGTAAATTTTTGTATAGGTTCTATGAACTGCTGAGAAGAAAGTGTACTTCTTTTCGTCTCCATCCAAAGATCTATCATATCTAACTTTTCTAGTATTCCATTTACCTCTTTAACTTCTTTCTTATTTATTTTTTGGTTGGATTTATCTACTTCTGAGAGTACAAGATTGAGATCTCCCATTATCCGCTGGCTATTTCTTCTTGCAGCTTTCTTAACTTCTCCCTTAGGAATTTAGATGCTATACCACTTGGTGCATATATATTTAGTATTGATATTGCTTCAATATCTATGATAAACTTTAGCAATATATAGTTACCTTTTGTATCTATTTTAATTAGATCAGTTTTTGGTTTTGCTTGATCTAAGATCAGGATGGCTACCCCTGCTTTTTTTGCTTCATCTAAAGCAAAACAGTTTCTGCTCCAGCCTTTTACCTTTACTCTGTATGTATCATACATCTGTATGTATCTGCATGCTTTAAATGTGTTTACTGTAAACAACATATTGTAGAATTCTGGCTTTCAATTCAGGCTGCTATCTGCCTCTGCTTTACAGGAGAATTCACCCCATTCACATTTATGGTTAAAACTACTAATTCTGTATTTCCTGCCATTTTATTATCCCCAGATTATTCTTTTCTCTTTCTTTTTCCCCTTACCCTTTTCCCCAGTATTTAACTTATGGGTACCACTTGCCTCAAGAAGCCTTCCTCCTTTAGAATCCTTTAGAGTCCCTCCCCTTTTCTTATACCTTTCCTCTACTATTTCTGTATTCCCTTCTATTTAGCCCACCCCTTCCATTTTCGCTTTTACACTCCCACTTTTCAATAAGATGAGAGAAGTTTCTCTGTAAACCAAAAATGTTTAATATTTTCTCTTTGAACCAAATATGAATAGATTAAAATTCACACAATGTTCACCACCACCACCACCACCACCACCATCACCCCTGCTTTTTTCCCTCAAATACAATAGGTTTCCTTTGCTTCTTTGTGAGATGTAATTTCCCTCTTTTTACCTCCACTTTTTCTTTTTCTGGTATAATCCCCTTTCCACCTCTAGTTCCTTTTTCATATTACAACAATAAAATCAAATTATACATGCACTATCTAGGTATACCCATAACACAAATACAGTTCTCAGGAGTTCTTTTTACTTTTGTATGCTTCTCTTGAGCCCTATATTTGGAGGTCATACTTTTTGTTTAGTACTGGTTTTTTCATCAGAAACAAATGGAATTCACTCATTACATCGGATGCCCACTTTCTTCCCTGGAAGAAAATGCTTAGTTTAATGGAGTAGTATATTCTTGGCTGTATACCAAGTTCATTTGCCTTTCGGAATATCAGATTCCAGGTCCTTCAGTTCTTCAAGGTGGAAGCTGTGAGAGCTTGAGTAATCCTTGGCTCTTTGGTATTTGAATTGTTTTTTTCTAGCTGCTTGTAAAATTTTTTCCTTGGTCTGATAGCTCTGAAATTTAGCCACAATATTTCTTGGAGTTTTAATTTTGGGGTCTCTTTCAGAAGGTGTTTGATGAATTCTTTCAATGGCTATTTTCTTTCTGATTCTATGACATCTGGGAAATTCTCTTTGATGATTTCCTGAAAAATAATGTCTAGGCTCTTTTTTTTCATTGTGATGTTCAGGAGTCCATTAATTCTTAGATTATCTTTCCTAGATCTATTTACCAGGCCTGTTGTTTTCCCAAGTAGATATTTAACATGATTTTCTATTTTTTCAGTGTTTTTTTTTTTTTTTTTGGTTATGTTTGACTGATTCTTGATGTCTCATCAAGTCATTCATTTCCATTTGTTCAGTTCTGATTTTTTAAGGAGTTATTTTCTTTTTTCAATTCACAAATTCTGTTTTCCTGGGAGTTCTTTACCTTTTCCATTTCACATATTCTGTTTTTCAGGGAGTTGTTTTCTTTTTCCAATCTATCTTTTAATGAGTTATATGCCTTGTCCAAATCCTCTTGCAAAGTTTTCCTTTCTTTTCCCCATTTTTCTTCTAGCTCTTTTTTAAGTTCCTTTTTTATTTTTTTCTAGGAAAGCCTTGTGTGGTGGGGACCACATTATATCACCTTTGGGGCTTCATCTGGAGACAATCTGCTTTTATTCTCCTCAGGGTTTGCTATCTTTCACTATAGAAGACATCTACAATTACAGCTCACTTTGCCTTTTTACTCATTTTTTTTTTAAAAACAAATTGGGATCTACTTTTTAGGCAAAGATGTTCCAAGCTTCCTCTACAGACACCAGGAAGTGGCAAAGGATGCGCTGAAATCACACCGAGTCACTCCCAGTGCTGGATGGGCATGGCCAGGTCCTGTGAGACTCCAGCACTTAGGGGTTCACTCTTTATCTTTTGCATTTGTGTTGGGTGTTTTATAACTTCTCTGCTGATCTACTGGCTTGCAACCAGGGCAGAGTGACCAACATTTTGATAGAGTCCTCCCAGTAGATTCTCCACCCCATGGAGACCTCACCCTGTTCACCGTCTGCTCAGCACACTGGCCTCCATGCTCTGCCTGCCTGCACCTGGCCTCCTTCTGTGCCCACACCCAACCAAAACAGACCTTTTCTGGGTTTCTTTGAAATTACCTTCTGCTGTTAATTTGCTGAACTCCCAATATTCGTGGATTCAACCAGTCCAGTACTGTTTCAGAGGCTGAATTTTGTAATTAGTGTGAGTGTAGTAGGAAAGCTCAGAAAAAAGCATGTGCCCTTTCCACCATTTTGATTCCACCCTCCTATCTATTCCTATTAAAAACACTGGAGAGCATAGGAATAAATGGAGTTTTACTTTAAATGATAAGTAGCATCTATTTCACACAATCAGCAAGCATCATATGTAATGGGGATAAAGTGGAAGCATTTCCAACAAAACCAGAAATGAAACAAGATCACCCACTATCACCATTACTATCAATACTGTATTAAAAATATTAGTTTTGGTAATAAGTGAAGAAAAAGAAATTAAAAGAATTAGAATAGGTAATGATAAAACAAAATTATTACTTCTTGAGGATGATATGCTGATATACTTAGAGAATAAGAGAGAATCTATTTAAAAACTAATAGAAATAATTACAATTTTAGCAAAGTTGTGGGATACAAAATAAATCCACATATGTTCTAAGTATTTTTATGTTACCAATAAAGTCCAACAGCAAGAGATACAAAAAGAAATCCCACTTTAAATAGCTGTAAATAAAATAAAATATTTCAGAGTCTATCTGTCCAGACAAAGCAAGGAATAATATGAACAGAATCATAAAATTCTTTCCACACAAATAAACTTAGATCTAAACAATTGAAAAAATATCAAGTGCTCATGCGTAGGCTGAGATAATATAATAAAAATAACAAATCTAACCTAAATTAATTTACTTATTCAGTGCTATAACAATCAAACTGCCATGAGATTATACAGCTAGAAAAAAATAATACAATTCATCTGGAAGAACAGGTCAAGAATTTCAAGGGAATTAATTATAAATGTAAATAAAGATGGCTTAGCTTATCAGATCTAAAACTATATTATAAAGGAGTAGGCATCAAAACCATTAGGATTTAGTGTTTGATAAAGCCAAACACTCCAGCTTCTGGGATAAGAACTTACCACTGGACAAAAATTGCTGGGAAAATTTTAAAAATTGAATAGCAAAAATTAGGCATTGTCTAACATCTAACATCCTTTACTAAGACAAGGTCAAAATAGTCTCAAGATTTAGACATAAAGAGTAATAGTATAAGCAAATTAGGAGAACAAGGGAAGTACTCTAGCTCTCAGATTTATGAAGAGGGAAGGAATTTATAGCCAGTGAAGAGCTAGAGAATATTATGAAATGCAAAATGGATAATTTTAGTTATATTAAATTTAAAAGGTTGGTACAAACAAGAGTAATGCATGAAAGTTTAGAAACTAAGCAGAATACTGTGGAGGAAAGATTACATTCAAGGGCTCTGATAAGGGCCTCATTTCTCAAATATATATGGGGAACTGACTCAAATTTATGAGAATATAAGCTATTCTCCAAGTGATAAATGGTCAAAGATACAAACAATTTTCAGATGATGAAATTAAAGTCATTTCTAGCAAAATGCTCTAAATCACTATTGATTAGAGAAATGAAAATTAAAACAACTCTGAGATGTCACTACACATCTTTCATATTGACTAAGATGACAGGAAAAGACAATGATAAATATTGAAGGGGATGTGGGAAATAATATTACATATATATATATATATATATATATGTATCTACAGAGTAAACATTCAAAATATGTATCAAGGAAAAATAAGATAATTCAATTCAGGTAGTTAGTGACAGTAAAGATCGGTAAAAAAAAAAAAAAAAAAAAAAAAAAATGTTCCATGATTCAGTATCTACACTCCAGTTTGGAAGATAAGTAGAAGATATGAGGAAGGAGTGAATTATGGGAAGCTTAAACAGCTTGTACAAAAGAAACATAATTGGAAAATGGAGTATTGAGTTCAGAGAGCAAAAAAAAAAAAAATCTATTATGGATAAATCCTAAAATTTAGGAATGAAATCGGTGTATAAAAATCCCCCCAAAAGATAAGTTGAGATAAAATTGTGAAGGACTTTTAGAACAGTGGAATCTATATGTATATTTGATCCTTATAGCAAAGGGAAACCACTGGAGTTCAGCCTGGTGACGAACAAAAGTCACTGACAATGATATAGGAGATAGATTACAGAGAGACTCAAGTTAGAGACCAATTAGATCTTGGAATGGAAGTTATGAAACAATGAGGTCTCCCATGAAGTGAAAAAATAGCATTGATCTAAGATATTTGGTAGGTTCATGGAAAGTGACAAAAAATATAGCATAGAATAAAGAAAGAATTGAAGTGGAGAAGCAGAGTCAAAATGTAATTAGAACAATAGTTAAGTGAAAATGCATATGGGCAAGAACATGGGATATGTGAGATAGTCTGAGTATTCAATTAGTGTCTTCTATCAAATTGGATTACTCATACAAACTTAAGGTAGGACATGAACAGGAATCACTAGGCATTGTTGTGTGATAATCTATATCATTGCACACAAAAAGCATATAAATGGGGATGATAAATTGATGGGAGTAGTTGAATCTCATTCATTTTACATCTATCTGAGGAGGTTAAGCTTAAGTGTACCAAGGAACATGTTTTTGATGAATTTAATTATAGCATGTAATCATAGAACATCTGAGATGAATGGGACCCCAGGGGCCATCTATTCCAATTCATGCTTGAAATAGAATCCCTTTTCAACCTATGTCAAAGGTGCTTTTTGGACTTTGCTTGGAGACCTCCAGTGAGGGAAAACTCACTCCCTCTTGAACTTGTCATTCTACTTTTAAACAATTCTTAAGATATAATATGGTTTATTTTTAGATTTAAATTATGTGGATTATAATCCACACAGGAAATTTTATTGACTGCATTCATTCATGTCATTGGTTTTTTCAGCATCTTTCAGGAGTTATGTGTTTGAAATAATTATAATTAATTATGATGTCAAATTAGGTTTTGTTCAAAAATGAAAAAAATAGACAACAAAGAGAAGAAAAGAGGAGAATAAGGGAGAGAAGGGAAAAGGAGAGGAGAGAAGGAGAGAGGGCAGAAGAGGAGAGAAGTGAGGAGAAGAAAGAAGGAAATTTTTAAGATTTTACATCCACATAGATAAAGCTGAAAAATCCATATGCTATTCTTAGTTTTGTAGCTAGTATTGCTTTCAACAGGTGCATGTCAAACTAGGAAAATTATTCAAATTAATTTTACAATTTAAAAACACATTTAATTGCCTTGTCTGTGTAGCACAACTTTTATCTATACTAACTATAATACTTTTTAAAATAAAATATAATTGAGATCAGTGAATTTACAATCTTCATGACTAACTTATAATGGAAAAGGTGACAAGAAATTATGCTAAAATAAAATAATTTTTGTTGTTTTTCATCCATGATAATATGAATTCTTATTTAAGTTCGACACTCATGCCTTATCTAAAATTATTTCCCATCCTTTCCTTTTTGACAATCTTTTAACAATGTGTTGGAGGAAAGAAGAAAGAGAATTATTTAATAGTATCATCTCACAAATATATAATACTTAAACATTTGCAAATGTTTTTATGTAGATTAACTTTTTTGGTCCTCACTGTAGCAATTCCATCTTATTATTCATGTTATCCTCATTTTCAGATGAGAAAATTGAGGTTTCTAAGGCATTACATGACTTACTCTTGATTATATAGCTATCTGCAGTATTTAAAATCGGGTCTTGCTGATGTCACAGCTAAAACACTATCCACTAAGCCTCATGTTCTCTCTAGTGTTCTTTATAGCAGAAATTTTATTTATATTTATTTATATGCTTTCATGAAGAGACAGGGAAGGAAAGGGAGATGGAGACATGAAGAGAGAGGGCACTGTTGAATTTGGGGAAAAGGACTTTCAAAATAAATGTAAGTGAGTTGTAACTGATGTAATGAAATTGCTGCCCCTTGATGTGCATCAATGGACTTTTTTTTCTAGTCATTCATATGACCTTAGAATTATCATGCTATTGACCCATTAGGCATAGCTTTACCTTATAAGTAAATTGCCCTTACTTTTTCTTGACCTTACAAGACACTGATGTGCAATATGGATTTTCATCTGTTATCTCTCACCTTTAGTATATGAGTTACTATTATTTCCATTTTTTAAAAAAAGAAAATTTGATAATACCAATGTCAAAAGGCAGCTGAACTCTGATGAATTTTTAGGGAAATGATTGCTCCCAGAGGGATAATCTCAAAACACATTTGCCTGCCTCTTTCTCTCTTTCTCTCTCTCTCTCTCTCTCTCTCTCTCTCTCTCTCTCTCTCTCTCTCTCTCTCTTTTCCTCTCTCCCTCTCTCCTCTCCCTTTTTCCCTCCTTCCTTCCTTTCTCTCTCTCTCTTCCTCTTCTCTCTCTTCCCCTTCTCCCCTCTCTCTTTCTTTCATTTTTAAATAATAGATTTTTATTTTCAAAATACATGCAAAAATAGTTTTCAACATTCACTCTTGCAAAACCTTGTGTTCCAAATGTTTTCTCCCTCCTTTACCTTCACTCATTCCTTAGACAGCAAGTAATCCAACATAGGTTAAACATGTGCAATCATTTTATATGTATTTCCACAAGTATTATGCTACATGAAAAAAATTGATCAAAAAGGGAAAAATAAGAAAGAAAATAAAATTCAAGCAAACTACAACAATAAAGGTAAATATACTATGTTGTGATTCACACTCTGTCCCCACAATCCTCTCTCTGGATGCACATGGCTCTCTGTGTCACAATTCTATTGACATTGGCCTGCATCATCTGATTGTTGAAAAGAGCCATATCCATCAGAACTGACCATCACATAATCTTGTAGCTGTGTACAATGTTCTCTTGGTTCCATTCACTTTACTTAAATCTCTCTAGGCCTTTCTGGAATCATCCTGCTGATTGTTTCTATTAGAACAAAAATATTCCATAAAATTCATATACTACCAATTTTTAGAAGAGACAAGTTTACTAAGAATGAAGAATGTGGTATACCCATTTAGATACTGTTAATTTACTAGGAAGGTTTCAGGGCAGGAGTGGAAAGGAATAGTTATATGAGCAGAAATGGCTATGGTATGAAAAAAAAAAGATGACTAACGTTAAAAAATCCAGTAAAAGCACTTACTTAAAAATAATAGGCTAGAAATAGTCACCACTTAAGTTCTGTAATGTGGCAATATTCAATATTCTGATATTGTTGATAGTTTATTTCTAAAATGTATTTTGTTTTGTCTTGTTTTGTTGAGATGACATGGAGATTTCTACAGAGAGAGAAAAGCAAGTTTTATGCTGAATCAAAAAAAAAAAAAAAAAAAAAAAAAGATCCAACTTACCTTTGCTAATGAAACCAGCCTACTTTGAATGTACAGAAATCGACACAAACATTTATATGGGCCTCCAAGACTCATAAACTATTCACCAAGAACATAATGCTTTTTTTCTAAGAATGCTCAAATGGATTGTAAAACAATACATTACTTTTACATTCTTATGGTCCATTAAATTTTTTTTAATGCAGTATTCTTTTGAATCAGTAAGTTTTGAGTTCACTAAAGTGGTACAAGCTACACTTTTCATCACAAAGAAATGCTTCAATTCAATCAGGCTCATCTTCAATTTTTACTTCAGTCAACAGAATCCCTTTTTAATTTTAAAAACTTCAGAGAGAGGATTTTAAAACTTTATTTATTGGGATAGCTGACCCTGTATTTTCATAAAACTTGGAAATTTCAGGTGTGCAAACACATCTCCTTCAATACAGACCACAATCTCTTCGAGCTCTTTTGGCTTTAACAGACTTGTGATCATGAAATTACAAAGTTTACATCACCTATATTTGAACCAATTTCTTCATGATCCCTATGATAGCTTTCTCACTGTGTTGTGTTACCTCTCAAAGACCTGACTCCAAATCCTTTCTCAGCTACTGGCTGTGTAACTTTAAGAAAATCAATTAATCTTTGTCTGACTCTATTTTTTTCATTTTCAAAATGGGAATAATAAAAGCAGTAAACTCCCAGGGGTTCTTGTGAATATAAAAGGAGATAATGTTTGTAAAATGTTTTGCAAATATTAAGGTGCTATATAAATAATTCATCATCATCATCATCATCATTTGAATTTCATTAGGAAATCATGACTCACAAAATACTAGTATACTAAGTGAGGGATACTTAATCCAATTTTCATTTTTAAGAACTATTTTAATAATTGTATTTTCAAAATTGGCTTTCTTGATTACTTTTATGTGTCTAAAAGGTTTTATGAACTTTACTGAATTGTTAAAAGGCCTATAATAGAGGAGGAAAAAATGGTAATAGATTCACTACTCTGGATTAAATACAGGAACTCTTCATTTATGCTAAGTATTATATGTTGAAAACATTTAAAAATATTTTTGTTCACCATATTCCACAGTACATTCTAAATATCTGATCTTAACAAAAACATGCTATTAATATAAATATGTTTGATATTAATATAAAAGATTAGTTATTCAAATTAGAAGTGAAACTAATTATATACCTTCTATAACTATGGCTAAGAGTTACATTCTTAGCCAACTAAGAGATAAAGACAATTACAAAATATAAGATTGATTACTTTGATTACATGAAGCTAAAAACTGTATGTGCAGATGAAATTAATGCTCCTAGAAGAAGAAATTAAGTGATGGAATAAAAAAAGATATAATCTTTGTATCACATTTCTCTAATAAATTTTTGTTATTCAAAATTTACAAACAATTGATGAGTATATAACACTCTTAGCCATTTCCCAATATATAAATTATCAAATGATATGAACAAACAGTTCTTTAAAGGACTGCTAAATTCTCTACTATATAAAGGATCACTCCAAATTACCAATTAGAAGAGAAACTCATATTAAAACAACCTTGAGGTATCAGCTAAATTGCTGGTGCAAATTTGCAAAAAAGATAAAAAGTGATATGGCAATATTGAACGGGGTATAGAATTTTAGTAGTTTGTCTGGAGAGCTGTGAAATGGTTCAGTTATTTTGGAAAGCAATTTGGAAATATACATACAAAATTAATATGATATTCATATTATGTGAACCACAGAATCCCATACTGAAATTTTAATCCCAGAAAGTCACTGATAAGAAGAAATATAGAAAATTTTTTCTATACACACCAAAATACTTTATGTAGCATTTGGGGAAATAACAAAGAATTCAAAACAAGACAGAAGTCCATCAAATGAGGACTTAAATTGTGGTAGTTGAACATAATGGAATATTACTAAGTAGCTATGTGGCACAATGGAAAAAACAGTGACCTGGGAATCAGGAAGACTCATTTTCATTAATAGAAATTTGGGTTTAAGACATTTAGTAGCTAGGTAACTTGTGTCACTTAATTTATGTTTACCTCAGTTGCTCATCTATAAAAATGAACTGGAAAAGGAAATGGCAAATCATTCTAATATCTTTGTTAAGAAAATGACAAGATGGAATCATAAAACATTGGACACAACTGAGACTACTCAAAGCAAAAACATTGTGTTATAAAAATGAAATATGGTATGAATACAGAGAAACATAGTAAAAGTGTACATGAACTCATACAGACTAGAAGTAATAGGGCCAAGAGAACAACATATATAATGATTACAACAATATAAATGGAAAGAAACAATGACACATCCAAAAATCAAAAGCAAATGTGACAAAATTATAAAGAACAAGAATTAATTTTGAATGAAGAGATTTGAGATGACATCTCCAAACTGTACTTAGTGGAGATTTTATAAGGTCATGGGTATTACACATGCTTTTAGACTTTTTTTCAAGGTATCAATCAATTGTAGTAAAAATTTTAAAAATTTTCCTTTTCCTTTTTTTCCTTTAAAAATAATACTAGTTATATAAGATGACTCTCTGAGAAGAAAAAAGGAATCGATACTGGAGATTACCAGAATGATGTAAAAAAATCAACAAAAATCATTTTAAGAAATAATATATTTGCTCAGTGTAGACATGTATTTGTTTTGTGTCTCATTACTCCTCATAATAATATTCATGTATGATTGCCCATGAGATTTTATTAGTGCAAGGATTTCTTACTGAAGATCTTCCTTTTCCAGTATTAACCAGCACTTTATTAGAGAATATAGTTTGTTTATGTGCTGATTTTTCAGAGTTGCCTAGTCACAAGGATGGAAAAGGACCCACATACACAAAAATATTTGTAGCAGTACTTTTTGTGGTAGCAAACAATTGGAAAATGAGTAGATGCCCAAGAAATGGGGATGGCTAAAGAAGTTGCAGTATATGAAGGTAATAGGATAATATTGTTCTATAGAAAATAATAAACAAGCTGATTTTAAATATATATATATGAACTGATGCTGAGCAAAACAAGCAGAATCAGAAATATATTGTACCAGTAACAGCAAATATGAAAGTCGTGGTTGTCGTCAATGATTCAATCATCCAAGGAATCTCAATAAAATCTGGATAGAAGATCCCATCAGCATCCAAAAAAAGAATGATGGAAATTGAATATAATTCAACACATGTTATATTCACTTCTTTTTTTTTTGTTTTGTTTACTTTTTTTTCTCTTCTGTGGTTTTTCTAAAGCAATGTATATTAAAGAGTTGCCTGGTCACTGAAAATTTGAAGGATTTTCCCAAGATCACATAGGCATTATATGTCTGTGACTTTACTCAAATATCCCCATCTTTTCTTCCCCCAAAGTCATGTTTCTACCCTTCCATAAATCTTCCTTACATAATAGTATCATGAATACAAAAACACATACAATTTTCAGTATAAAATTCTTTGAAATTTGTCTGACCATGACCAAGTCACTTTAAACTTCATTTACCTCAGTTTTCACATCTGTAAAATAGGTATAATAGTACTTATTCCCAGTGTTGGTATTGAGGATCAAATGAATACTTAACAGAGTATCAGATATATAGTAACCACTATGTAAGTATCAATTATTAACATTATAATTATAAATTTTTGAAGTCAACAGTTTATTTTTCTTTCTTACTTAGCCTTTATCACTGATTGAAAATTGCTTCAGTCAAATGGAGACATTAAAAATCTTAGCTTAAAAAGGTCTAGGTCTCCCAATGCATCCAGGACCATCTCCAATTGTCCTGATTTATATCTTGCCACTGGACTCAGTAAAAATTAAGTTGCTTACATTGCACAGCCCTGCCTCATTTAAATCCCATTCACGTGTATGTCACAGTATCACCTCCCTGAAGTCATAGTCCTTTTTGATAGCTATGGGCCAACAGCAACAATGTATCAGGCACAGGAAACAAAACAAAACAAACAAATCTTTTTACAAATATTGAAACGACAAGGTTGATTTTATATCATCTTTTAATTGATTCTATTTACAATTAATTAATTTCCCCTATAATTACCTGTCACAGTTTTTTGTTTGTTTCTGAATTTTGTTCAAAAATTCGATTAACCTATCATGATTTCTTTAGAAATCCATTTCTTTTGATAACTACTGTTCTATTCTTGACTCAAGGAAATCTGTTATTAGGGAGGAATACAGATGGACACTAGTAAGCCTGATCAAGCATCTTTATACCACTAAGCTTCATTTCAAAGAAGTCTGATTTGTTAACCAAAGTATGGTCTAATATCTCTAAACTGGCACTAAAACAATGAAAATTTCTTAGTCATGTAAGGGAAGAGGGGACTTGCTAGCCCCACCTCACTTACCAACCAATCATACCAGCCCTCGACTCAGCTCTGTAACCAATCATATGACTTCGCCTTTCTTTATGTCAAGCTCTTTTAACTAATCATAACTTATTCCCTACTTACAAAATCATTTTTTTTAATTCTGTACTCACAAGCACTGTAAAAGAGAGCTTCCCCCACTTTAATCAAGGTTTTCACTTTAGTGAGGAAGCTTACTTCCTATTTACTGATAAAATCTCATTTCACTAAAAAAATGATCATGCTCAAAATTTTGTGTTCAATTTACAGCAAGGCAATTAGGCTAAGTGATTTGTCCAAGATCACACAGCTAGTAAGCATTAAATATCTGAGGCCAGATTTGAACTCAAGTCTTCCTGACTTAAGGACCAATGCTCTAATCACGACACCTTCTAGCTGCCCTAAGTTTGCCTCATTTTGAGTTTATCATTATCTCATTTGATCCTTGCAATGATCTTACTATTAAAAACAACTGCACATTTTGATGATAGAGGTAAGTGAGGCAAAAAAGAATTTAGGTACTTGCCCAGCTCATATAGCTTATATGTCTGAGATGGGATTTTTAACTCAGCTCTTAATTCTTTCAGGGCCAGAGTTTTGCCCACTATGGAACAAGCTGCAGATTACCACCAGATTATACAAAATTAGAAGAAATATCTACCTTTAAATAACATGAACCCGGTGTATGAAATTTTTTCATAATTAATATAATGAAATTGTATTATTTCATTCAATTGTAAAGCAATATTTGTATATCTAGGAATTTCTGTTGAAGTCATAGGAATAGGAACTATTCTTTTATTGCAAGGAGGTAAACAAAGGAATTTCAATTTAAAAAAAAAAAAGAGCAAGTCAACTTTTCTGACACTTTCCCCTTAAGGGCTAAAAATTTAGACTTCCAGCACTGGTTTGGGAGAGCAGGCAGGCCATGTGATCAAGCCATAGTTACCCTTTTATTTCACTTTCTGAATCAAATTTATTTTCTTTTGATCAATTTTTAATATGTTATTTACTTGAAAATTAAATACAATATAATGGAGTTGCCAAGAAGCAGACCAGGGGAATGAATTAGGAGTAGCTGCCCTGTGACCAGTTCTACATGATATTCTGGATAGAAAAAATAATCAGTTTTGATTGGAGATATTGTCTCCAGGGAAGTAGGCTAAAATGAGCATTCTTTGTTTCTTGCAGTATCATTATTAGAGCTACTGAGATTGGTGTTATATAAATGTAGATAGTTATTCTTTGGGGGACCACTTTCTCATTGCATCTCTTACCCAGTAGCTCTCATGGAAATGTGAATTTCATACATAGAACTTCAAAGGGCTTAATCATGTTTCAAGGAGAATAGATCTTTTCTGTTTCTTTATCCAAGGATGAAGAAAAGTACCCAGACAAAACTTATTTCCTGTGGTGGTGTAGGTAATGAATTATGGCAAAGAATTATCAATTACTGAGCCAAAAGTAGTTAAAGTAGAAACTGCAGTGCAAAAAAGAGAATAATGCAAGAAGAATGAAAATTCCAAAGCCATTCACAGCATACTGAAATATGAATCGAAGATGCACTCATCAGATAATATTCATGTATTTACCTATATGTATATATTAGTCTATGCAAATATGTAATTATATATGCATAGTACAATATACATAAACTGAACATACATATATATATATATTTATTAGTGCAATTCAGGAAGCATCTCTAATCCTCTTTTTTATTTAGAGTTGTCTCTTCACTAGCATTTTTAAATGTGTGCCCACATACATGTGTTTATAAAAACATATGTTTATATGTGTACACAATTCTTATTAATGATTATTTTTAGGTTGATAAAGTATTTTCAAATATTGCTGTGACTATAATGATGTTAATATTTAAAGAGATATTCGATCAAAAAGGGGATTAAACTTATTTTCCTGGGGTCCAGAGAACAATCTAGGAAAAATAACAGTAAATTTTAGAAAAAAGATTGATTTGGATTGCCTATAAATCAAAACTTCTATTCAACTAAAAATATATCAAACTGGAATGGGTTCCTTTGGAAGAAAGTGGATTCCTCCTTTCTATATGTTTTCAAGGCAAGGCTATATGAGCACTTTTCAGAAATGCTGGAGAGAAATTCATATCCATGGATGTTTTGCACAATTCTCTTATTTGTTTATAATCTAATGTCCTATTATTCTGATTGCTTTGTTGCTTAAAGAATCCATGCTTTTATTTATCTTGGTACGCCTATTGATGGAAAACATAGTCTTTCAATGACCTGTCCTTAAATATCATTAAGAAATTTAAAATAAATACACATACATGTAAGTTGTTATTATTATATAGCACTTGGAAATTTATAGAGCTAATTCTTCACATCAACAAGGGAAAGTAGATAGACCAAATATAAGGGGGTTTCTAAATTAATCATACAACTATCAGATAACTCAGGTAAATCAAACAATGAGGAGTACAAACTAGGTGTGGAAAAACTTCAAGGAGAATTGAAAAGTAAATAAACATAAAGTTTTTATTATTGGATATACGATAAATTGGATAAATAATTATATGAAGTCTGACAGACAATATCTTGTAACTGGCCTAAAGGATCAGATCCACTTAGGGAGCAAAAGGGGAATAGTAGGCTATTTCTGGGTCAGTTGAGAAGTGGTCATATAAAGTAGCTAGAAAACTATAAAAGAATTGTTGGAGCAGTGTGTGACAGTAAAAAGAAAGTTTATTTCTTTTCCTTTGCTCTATCCATCAGTGACTAACATATAACTGTGGCCTGTGGAATGGCAGCTGCTAACAGAGGGAAAACTATCAGATTTTGTGGAACGACATTAACCTGAGGACATCATAATCTCTAAATGCACTATGATCCCTCATTATGTAGAGAATGCCAGTTTTAGACCCTCCAAAAGATTCTTTCCCACAGAATCTAGCATTGTTCTGTACTAAGGAAACTTCATTGGTTCCTCTGAATGGACAAAAGAACTTTGGGTAATCAGAACTTGTGAATTGTTCACATGTATGTCTCACAACTTTATTTTAAATTTGAGCCCATGTTCCATAGGTACTTTATTGTGCAAAGTGAGTCCAGTTTTAGAGAAAGATTGTCTAAAATAAAGACAAAAACAGAATTTTCTTTACCATCTTTTAAAAAAAAATACCTCTTGTAAAAGCTAATAAATCCTGAGGTCATAACTAAGAAACAAATGGGTGGGTGCTTGTGAACAACAGTAGTAGAAATCAACTCACTAAAGATTATTCTTTGAATAATAAAAGAAATTAAAATACTCACCAATATTCTAGGAACTTGACCCATCAATATGAATGAAAGTGGGGGAAATTTGATCTAGAAATAATACTACATTGTGATGGCTTCATACAGAAAATCTCTTGGACTCCACTATACAGATTGACTACGGGAGAGTCTCATTCTTAGATAGTCTAAAATGAAGGTATCCAAAAGAAAAAAAAAATTCTTTTATTTACTCTGTCTTAGACTGTAATTGCCCAGTGTGTTTTCTGTATATTTGAAATAAATCAAGTTCCTTTGTGATGACATTTGCTTGTTTGAATATTTAAATACTAATATTTAATAAATTATTGTGTGCTTATGAGTATGGAAATTATGAATAATTGGATTTTTGTGTTTCTAAAACACTGGTACCTACATCAAATATGATAGCTCAACTCATAAATGTTTATCTTACTCCCCCTCTTTTGAATATTAAAACACATCTAGATGTCTTATTATCAAGTGAGTCTTTCAGTCCAAGCATCTTAAAAACTTTAAGACTATAGTGGAGTATGGGGAAATGGTTTTCTTTCTAGTTTAGAAGCCCCCCAAAATCAATATCACATGTCCATGTATTACATCGTTTTGGAGATTCCCACACCTATCTGAGAGTTACTAAGATTTTTATTTGCTTGTTTTGTTTTGTTACTGTTTATTCCCCCACCTTCCATCCACCAACCCTTTAAGCTAACAAACTAATATGTCCTAGTGAAGGTTGAATAAGAAATACATTTTTTGTCTTGTCTTGAGCAGTGGTAGATATTTTGGGAAGAAATTGTTTAATGTACATGGACTTAGAGAAAATATATATTTGGACTTACAATGATATTGTGTTATGTCTATGAAAAGGATGTCAGGAAATTATTTGGTATATTCAGTATAGAAATGGATACTAAAAGAATTTTACAGATCTTGAGTTGGATCATTCTTTCTCAAAAATGGAATTATGAAAGAATTTTCACAAAGATCATTCAGTTCTTCCTCTGATAGCATACACATGACTTTTGAGTGTGATAGGTAAAGATTTCTCAGAGTCACTGTGATAAATTTGTTCAAACTCTAAGCCTCAGTCTCATTTACCAAAAATCATCTGATTAATGAGAAACAGGAATAGGTTTCCCTCCCCTGACTACTATTATGAGACTTTGCCACACTAGCAGGAGTTATATGAAATATGATTGTGAATGCTTTTATAATTTTGATTGGTTAATTTCAATCTTTTATTCTTTGTATCTGGGATAGTTCTCATTTTAGATTGTGTGCCTACCTCCTAGTCACTGGGAATAAAGGCCAGTGGTAGGTTGGGAATCTCTGAGTTAGGGGTATAAAATTTGGGGTTCTCCTATAAACTCCTCTTCTTGCCTGAATGCTTGTTTGGAGGGAGATGTTCTTTCTTACAAGATCATAATAAAATTCCTTTCTGCTTTCACCTTGAGAAATCTCCTTGATTATTTGAATAGGTAGTCTTTGTCCTACAAACTTGACTTCTGGTCAATCATAGATAATTTGGAGTTTTCATTTGTCAGAAATTAGTAAATTCTATACATCAAATTTAATATACTGTTTTGTTGATTTCAAAATTTAACAAAGTGACGGTGTGAAATATAAACACCTCCAGGTTATCTCTGCAGAAACTGCAGGTGGAACTCTGGATCTAGTTGGGTTCTTAGGGAGCTCAGCCTCAAACATAAGAACTTTCCACCTCCCAGATACCAGGAACATTGAAGGAACCTCTGCTAACAGAAAGACCAGCTATTCTGTAGAGATCCTTTCTTGGGCAAGAAAAAACAGCACACTGGGAGTGCAGAGGTAGTGGGGACAGAGAGGCTGGTAGAAGCGGGCATTTGCAGGAGAGTGGAGTTTTTGGTTTGGGGTTCCAAGTCAGAAGATAGACTGAAATGAAATCGGGGCACTATGGTCCCTATCACAGGATTACAGGTCCTTACACTAAAAAGTTATCAATTTTTTAAAAGAAATGAACAGATAAAGGAAAATGGAACCAATCATAGTAACTTACTATAGAAGTAGGAAAAAATTGGGTTCATTTTCACAGAAGGATAGTAAAATAATAAAAAACCTCTTCTACTCCCAAAAGTAACATTAAATGGTTATCTGTCTAGTAAGAATTGATAGAAAATCACAAAAAGCATTTCAAAAATTAAAATGAGAGAGATTGAGGTAAAACTAAAAGCAAAAGAACATCCAAGGCAAGTTCAATTAACTTTAGATAGAAAAGCCATCTGCATCCAGAAAGAAAACTATGGAGATTGAATGTAAATCAACACATGCTATGGTCATTCTTTTTATGTTTTTTTCCGTGTTTTTCCCTTTTATTCTGATTTTTCTCTCTCAATATGATTCATAAAGAAATATGTACAAAAATTAATATTAAATATAACCAGAAAAATAAAATAATTAATAAAGAATTTAAAAACAACAAAACAAAACAGAAAGCATATAATATTATAAAGAAATTGATGACCTAGAAAAAGAAGATACATAGTCTTAAGGGAAAAAAACATTTTTTGAAAATTAGAATTTGGCAGGAAGAATCCAATGAATTTATAAGAGATCAAGAAAACATACACACACACACACACACACACACACACAAACATACACATACACATACACATATACATACACACACATATATGTGATCTTAAAGGTGGGAAAGGGACCCACATGTGGAAAAATGTTTGTGGCAGCCCTTTTTGTAGTGGCAAGAAACTGGAAACTGAGTATATGCCCATCAATTGGAAAATGGCTGAATAAGTTATAGGATATGAATGCTATGGAATATTGTTGTTCTATAAGAAATGATCAGCAAGATAATTTCAGAGAGGCCTGGAGAGACTTACATGAACTGATGCTAACTGAAGTGAGCAGAACCAAGAGATCATTATACATGGCAATAGTAAGATTATACACAATAATCTAGGATCTCATCAGCAATGAGGTGATTTGGACCAGTTCCAAAGGGCTTGTGATGAAGAAAGCCATTTGCACCCAGAGAGAGGACAGTGGGAACTGAGTGTGGATCAAAACATAATATTTTCCCTCTTTATGTTGTTGTTTGTTTGCATTTTTTTTTCTCATTTTTTTTTCTTTTTGATCTAATTTCCTTTTGTGCAGCATGATATTTATGAAAATATGTATTGAGGAATGGCATATTGAGGAATGGCACATGTTTAACATACATTAGATCACTTGGAGACTGGGGAGAGAATGGGGAGAAGGGAGGGAAAATTAGAATACTGACTTTTGCAGGGGTGAATATCAAAAATTATCCATGTATATATTTTATTTTATTTGTTTTTATTTTATTTTTTTAAATTTTTTTAAAATATTTTTTTATTGATAGAACGCATGCCAGGGTAATTTTTACAGCATTATCCCTTGCATTCATTTCTGTTCCAATTTTACCCCTCCCTCCCCATGTATATATTTTAAAAACAAAATCTTATAATTAAAAAAAGAATGAAAATGCAGAACAGAATGTGAAAAATCTTATGAGAAAAACAACATATCTGAAGTACATATCAAGATGAGAAAATATAAACAGACTACTTGAAAGCTGTGACTGAAAAAAGAACCTAGGTACAACAATGCAAGAAATAATCCAAGAAAATTGTCCTGAGTAATATAACATGAGGGGAAATTAGAAATAGAAAACACTGATCACCTCCTTGAAGAGATACTATATGAAAAACACATAGAAATATTAATGCTAAATTTTGAAAACTCCAGATCAAGGACAAAGTTCTACAATAAACAAATAAACAACAGCAGTAAAACAATGAAATATCCTGGAGCTACATTTAGAACATTACAAGATTTATCAATAGCTATAACAAAAGACTGCAAGTTCTGGAATAATATATATAAACAATCAAAAGAATTGGTTTGGGGCCAAAAATATCATATTCATCAAAACTAACTATGATATCAAATGAGGGAAAAATGAACATTCCACAAACTTGAATATTTTCAGGACTTTGTCTCAACCAAACTTGAACTCAATAGAAAATTTAACATATAAGAATCAATATCAAAGATTAATTTCAAGGTACTCGACAAAGATACATTATTTATGTTTTTCTATATGGAAATGTATATCATATGTCTAAGATTGACATCGATAATCAGGTAGCACAAAAGAAAGATAGAGGCAAAGGTGAGTAAGATGTGATTCTGAAAAGCAAAACTGTCTAGGAAAAGCTAAAAATAGTAATTATGCTATGCAAATCAGGTAGAGCAGAAAAACCAACCCAAAGGCATTAGAGGAAGAAGGCTTGGTACTTTTGCAAATCTATTTACATGAGAATAGATTAAATAGGAAGATTACATATACACATATACATACATGCATACATACATATGTGTGTGTATGTCTGTGTCTGTATGTATATCATGAAGGATATAGTACCTTCCAAAATCTATAAATAAATAGTAGGAGAGGATAAGGTGGGCTATGGAAGGATGTCTGGATTTATGGGAGTGGGACAAAGTGTATAGATTAATGGAAAAAAGGATAAAGAGGGGGAAAAAATGGTGACACAGGATAAGGAGAGACACAGGAAAGATGTTTAACTGAAGTGGGATAAGAGCTATACATTAATAGGAATGGGATAAAGAGGAATGCAAAATGTAAGGGGATAACATAAGGAAGGGATCCCACATGAGTGGGAGGAGGATAAGCAATGGCAAGACAAGTTAAGGAGTAGATTTCAAATGGAAGAATTAGGAGGGATAGGAAATAAGAGATATTCACAAACATTATAATAAGGGGCAGCGAAATAGTACAATGGATAGGGTATAGGTCAGGAGGATCTGAGTTCTAATTCAGTCTCAGACACTTTTCACTTATTAGATGTGTGACCTTGGGAAAAATAAAAATAAAAAAATATATATAATATATAATAAGGAAATAAGGATTTGGGGCAGAATTCATTAGGGAAAAAAGTAGGATCATTGTAAAGTGAAATCATTGATGTTAAACTTACAGATTCAATCAAGAGAGAAATCTACATTTTGTGTCAGTGAAACTAATATTGCTTTGGATGTATGTTTACATGATTAAAGGTGTATGGATATGTGTGTACATTTATGGGTTTGTATGTATGTGTATGAATGTGTGTGTGTTTACATACTTGTTTTCTATTGCAGTCAGCTTGGGGGAGGTAGGAGAACAAAAGAAGAAAAAACAAAATAAAACACACACAGGAAAGATCAAAAGAATAATTTATAAGGAAGCAAAGAAAAGACGGGCAGTCATCAATATAATGCCTTTTGTTATTATGATGCTTTGTTGAAAAAATTATTACATATTTTGAATCCTATTTGACATTCTGCTTGGCACATGACAATGGTGTTTTGGGTTTTTTAAAATCCTTTTCTGTCTTCTTTTTTCTATTTTTTCCCTTATTTTGTATTTAGTTTTAAAGGGGGAAAGAAAACAAAAAGTAAAGATTATATCAAATGTGCTCATAGTTCACGTGGCATGAGGAGAAACTTTTATTGTGATGCCAAAAATTCAAAGTGAATTGAAGATATTCTTTAAATGTATCTAGAGACTAGAGATGCACAGATTAAATAAGCATGCTGATAACAAGTGACCATGAAATTCATAATTAATCTAAAACAGTGTAAACATTGAAGTCATTTAAAAAAAATCAGCCTTCAAGAAAAAAATGTAGAAGAGATATTTAGATAATTAGAATACTCTTCAAATACCTTATCCATTAATGAAGAACAAAGAATGGCACAATAATCCATTAAATTTTGAAAATTGGATGGTTCATCTCCATAAATTAAAATACACATGTGGGATTCTATAGAGCATGAAATACTTAGATATTATTTATTTTTCTTCTAAACAAAACAAAACAAAAACAAAACTACTCTTTAACTTTAGAGGGCCAGAAATCAACCAGCATGCTGCCAAACTTTAAGGAGAAAAAAAAAAAAAAAAAAAAAAAACTTTCAGAATCACTTCAAGGAAATAAATCCATACTATTTGTTTAATGTTACTTCTTTCAAGAAAATATAGATCAATATATTTGAACACTCTTTATTTGATATCCCCAAAGCCCTATGAGGTGGGAAGAAAAGGCAGACTTCTAAGAAACTAGAATTTCATGATGAAAGAGATTTTAGAGACTATTTTCTCCATATTACACATAAGAAAATTGAGACACATAGAGTTTAACTGACTCGCACAAGGTTATACAATGTCATTAGGTAATTAATCTTTTAATTTTCTATGCTCAGAACACTTTCTTGTTCATGATGCTGCAAATTAAATTCAATTCTTGACTCAAGTTAAACTATTAGCTAGTATGACATAACTGAAATATTACTCTCTAAAAGTTATGCCAATTAAAAAGATTAAAATGTGCAAATATGTTCAAATTCTAATCCCTAAATATAAAAATTACATCTAAATTATATCAAAACTATAAACATTAAATTTAATTTATTCTAAATGCTTTGTGGAAAATAATAACTACTTTCTAGTTAAAGTTATTATTTGTCATCATTTCTGACCCAATTCTAATCTAAACTTTAGAGATTCCAGAAATTCACTATTCTACATGATCAAATTAACTTTGAAACTTTTGAAATTAACTTGAAACTTTTCCTCAACACTCCTTCCTCTGGGGACTCTCCTTCTTTCTAATTGGAGTAGTTGGGAGATATGAATATTGGAAAATTCCAATATTCATTTATGAGGATAGCCAAAGTATTTACCTTATTGTTTCCCATTTGGTTTTTCTCCTGGCCCATGTGATCTCTAGAAACTGAACTATTTGAAAGATGAAATCAGTTGCAAGACATCCACAAATCATTTCCCATGCAAACTTTAGAAATTCATCATGCCCCTATGACAGATATGCTCCACTCACTCCTAAATGCATTTTTCCAACTTTTTTTTACACCTTGTCTTTCCTTATTAATTTATTTGTGAAACTCTTTGAGGGTATGGACTATTTTTGTTGTTGTTGTTGTTGTTTGTTTGTTTGTTTGTTTTGTCTGTTTCTCCAATGCTTATAAAGTGTTTTGTGAAGTGTAGGTGCTTAATAAATGTTTACTGGCTCTGACTTGTCTTTAGACAACATTTAAGATAAATGTTTGAATAGGGGGTACATTGAAGAAAATTATATTCCTGACTGTAGTAGAGATGAAACCTTCATCTACACTAGGAAAACTAGGGAAAGAATAATTTATAAGGAAGCAAAGAAAAGATGGTAAAGGGAGGAATTCACTTGAACTCTCCTAAATTCCATTCCTATCAACTTAAAAATAATACCTTAAATCTAATTCTAGGGTGGAAGAAGCAATAAAAAGTCAGAGAAAAACAATTTTTTCACCCAAAGGCTATTTAGAAGGTCAATAGAAAAGAACTATCTCATCAGAGTAGTGTTTGGTCCTGGATCACATCAAGGTCATATCATTGTAATGTTAGCCAGGGGATGGGATGGCAGTAACAGTAGCAGCAGTGGCTTTGAAAGCTCTCATTCCACAGATGATGAAGGATTGGACTAGTCAAAAGCAGATTATGGAGGAACATTTGCTGATACTTGAATGCAGGATTTTGTTGAATTCCCCATACAAAGTTTTGGGTGGAAGCCCTAAGGTGAAAGGGAGAATTAGAACAGTAGCTCTTATAAGTACAGGAGAACACTTGCAATAACTCACAAGGAAGCAGGAACTTTGTCTCCTGTCCAAGACATAAAGGAGCATTGACACTTATGATTGCAGGAGAGCAGGAGCCAGAATCTGAATTCCAAGATCTTTAAAATCAGTGTTTGTGGCAACAGGAAGCAGGGGTCTTACTCATAGTTGCAGGGCAGAGAAGAATGGTTATGTTCATTCACAGACCATAGCACAGGTCAAGAGAGTAGCATTCACACCTCTCTTTAAAACATACTACCTTGCAAATACCAAAAACAACTTATGAGCTCCAGAGATAGCTCTGAAAACAGCACAGAAATATTTGAGACTTGCTTGGAATAATGCCATTTCTAACTTGAAAACAACCTGAACATAAATTTAAAAGTCAAGAAACAGGCTGGAAAATGAGCAAATAGCAAAAAGGACCTGGCCATAAAAAGTTATCCTGATTTGAGGGAGATCAAAATCCAAAATCCAAAAATAAGAAAAAATAAGTAAAACAAATACAGAGCCTCAAAGAAAAATGAGAATTGGACACAACACAAAAAAAAAAAATTGCTGGAAGCATTGAAAAATAGAAAAATAAAATAAAATAGGCAGAGGGGAAACAAATTAGCATGATGAAATAAAGTTATTTTTTTTTAAAAGAGATAAAAGGCTGGTAAAAGAGGTACAAAATATATTGAAGAAAATAACTTAAAAAGCAGAATTCACCAAATAGTAAAAGAGACACAAAAATCCACTGTGGAGAATATTAAAAAAAAAAACACACAGAATCAACTAAATGGAAAGGAATTTAAAATTTTTATTGAAGAAAATAAATCCTTAAAAATTACAATTACAAGAAAATAATTCCTTAAAAATTATGCTGAAAGTAATGATTCCATAAGATATCAATAAATAATAAAACAAAATCAGAATAATAATAATTGAAAAAGAAATGCCCCAAATAGATCAAAAAAAAAAAAAAAGAACCATTCTTATAGGAGCAAAAGAAATTTTAAGCAGTTCTTTTATATAGTAGTAAAATAATAAAAATGATGATAATAATTAAAGCAATAATAGAGAATATGTAATAGCTAACACATATAATACCTGT
Organism: Antechinus flavipes; assembly: GCF_016432865.1. Classification (NCBI taxonomy): domain Eukaryota; kingdom Metazoa; phylum Chordata; class Mammalia; order Dasyuromorphia; family Dasyuridae; genus Antechinus; species Antechinus flavipes. The sequence continues at coordinate 233,309,564 of NC_067403.1, forward strand.
TATGTGCTAACCACTGTGTTAAGCATTTTACAATTTTTTTTCATATGATTCTCACAATAATCCTGGGTGGCTGTAGCAATTATAATCACTGTTTTTTTCAGATGAAGAAATGCATATAAATCAATCTTAAGGAATAACATCCGTATTATTTATATTTTCCTAAATATACATATACATTTACATACTGTTAGTAGGGAATGTTTTTGATTTTGTTTTTATATCCTTAACCCTTAGGGCAATGAACGGGAGACCATAATTATTAATAACAAATAGTTGATTGACTGATTACCTCACAGATTTGTTATGAAGAGCACTAAAAACAAAATAATGCAATGATTTTTTTTTTTTCAGATCAGAGGACTTGGGGACATGATACACAGAATGGGACAGAAAAATAGAATAAGAGGGAATGGCTGACTTTAGTGGAATTCAGAGTAGCGGCTTGTTTTGGTCCAGATAGCCATGATTATAAAACATAAGAAGTTTAAATGTAATAATAGGAAAAGAGATTATCAAAACTTTCACAATACTAATAGTGACATAGAATTTAGATTTAAAGTTCTAAACAAGAGTTAGAAATTTATGTGCGTTGTTGTATGGGCGAGGGTTACCCAGTCATTGACCGTGCCTTAAGGGTTCTTCAAAGTCCTGGAACATGACTGTTATTACATGGAGAGGCAAATATGAGGTACCAGAGCTTAAGAATAAAGCAAGTTCATTGCAATTATGAGTAATAATGAATTGATTTCTGAGGTAGGGATGAGAATCACTTGGGATCACCCTGTTAAACCATTGTCTTGTCTGCTGTTTAAGATATAGCTCAAATTTAAAACTTTGTGTTGTAACTTTGCAACTTTATATATAAAATATATATTTACATATGCATATATGTGTGAATGTATGTATGCATGTCTGTCTGTGTATATGTGTGTGTGTATATAAAATATATATATATGTAAACTTGTGACCTTGAATTTATCACAGACTTGGGGAAAAAAAAACACACATGATTCTGTTCCTGGGAAGTTAAACCACAACTATTGTGGTGATTAAATATTGAAAATGAAGATTCTAAAATTTTTCTGATCTCCCTAAAGAAAGAAATGACCCATTTGCCTCCATTACATTTTGGAGAAAGTATGATGTCCCTTTTCATATTTTCACTTTTCTTCCATATTGTTTAAAGTTATCTATCCAGTTTATTTCTTTTTCTTAACAAAAATATAGCTTGCATGGAGACTGAAGGATCCAGTAAACCAATTTCCTTCAGATTTTTGTTTTTATTTTTTTCAATACCTTAAAAAATTGCTTCTTCTTAATAGCCATGGCTATAACCTAGATACACAGAGTCAATAATGAAGATGAAGTTCCTTTTATATAAACATCATTTATGTATAATGTAAACATTACTCTATACCCTCGTTACTGTGTCTCAGCTATTCATATTCCTTTGAATATAGAGTTGGCAACATTTATTGTTCATGTTTCTGAAATAAAACATTTTGAAGATATACTTAAATTCACATGTTATTGATTCATCCATTCATGTGTGTAGGCAGAAGCACATATGTAAGTAAGCAATTTTCCTCCAGGGCAGGTGTACCGTTCAGACGATATAAAATGAAAATAAATTACTTATGGTGCCAAGTTTATTTAAAAATTCAATTGAAAGCCTTTTAAGCTTTCAGCACTAGAATGAACAGATTGCTAGATTAAATAAAAATCCATAGGCCTGCAGAATCATTTCATATGAATTTTATATGGCACCTTTAGCCTCCAACCTCTATTCCCCAAGGAAACTAATAATATTTATTTTATAATAATTTTCTCCAGTAAATTAACCTATGATGATAATAGTGATAAGAATAATAATTTTAGATTAAATAAAAACAGAGAATGAATTTTATATTTATTATTAAATTGAATAACATATTAATGTCTGAAAGCAAGATTCAGAAGGAACCTTTGAAATCATCTAGCAACCAAGTATTCTAAATCATTTTTTGTTCATTTGTTTGATTATTTTCTATACCCTTCTGGCTAACTTCTAAAAAGGAAGACTGGGTAGTCCTTCTCATATGAATATGTTTAAATTATTAAGAGATGTCAGAGTTAAATTAGAATTTAGTAATAATAAGTGTTTGTGTTTTCACATTTAATTTTTTGAGCCATTTATCCATGGAGTTCTTGAGAGTTCAATAATCCCATGTTAAGAACTCCTTGCCTAGTTCAATAACGGTTTTCTACAAATGAAGATACTAAAATACAGAGGCATTAATTAACTTATTCAGAAGATAAACATCTATGTAGTGACTGAGTTTGAAATAGACTATTGATTTCTTAAAATTTAGGTTAGTTCTCTACCTCCAAATTCCTACTTTCTTCCATTGATAAAAAAAAGAGAGAGAGAATGAGAAGTAGAGAAGAAAATGAAGGGGGAAAAGAAAATAAGTGAAAGGGAAAAAGACAAAGGAATAATATACAAGAAAAAAAAATTCACCCAACAAGAATTAAATAATGTTTTTTAAAAGTTTGCACTGAACTAGAGCATTGACACTTTTTCCTCTTTTTCAGCAACACATGCCTGCATTTTAAGATTTCTTCATACCAGATTCTCAAATGCCATAGCTAACTCAATAGGATATCTAATTGTTCCATTTAAAAGATTAACAAGAAGATTTATAAAACAATGAAGCGAACAAACAAAACAAATACACATCATAGAAAATCCTTGCCCCACTATTTGTTATGGTACCATCTTCTTTTTGAGGAATGCATAATGAATTAAACTCCATGGAAATATCTGAACACTGTATTTCTTCTTTTTTATTTTTTTTTTATCATACTGATGAGGAGTTTGGTTCTACCCTTCTGGAAACAGCTTGACATAAATAAGAAAGAATTGTAATTACTGCAAGGAAGATGATTGATCAGAGCTGCTTCCTTCCCATTGTAGCTTCATTTATTTAGGATCTGAGCCTAGAGTTTATTTTTATCAACTCTTCCACCATGATGGGTAAAAATCTAACAGATGTTTTGATTACAACATGTTTGATTGCTCTGTCTGGAACTGTAAATGCTCTGAAAGTTGAATAGTCATGCTTTTATATTCTATTTTGGATAATTCAATAGGTAGGAGTCTCATCTAGATGAGTACTCTTTTCAGTCGTGAAGATAATAATTCACTGATACTTTTTCGACTATTGCCCATGTCTTGCCGAAAATATTCCATAACAATGGACTCCAAGAGGGGGACTTTTCTTCATAATTCTTCATATTCCAGAGGAACACAGGGCTACAAATTCATTACTTATTTCATTTTGCTTTGTCACCAACAGGCTTTTTTTCCTAATAAATGTCTCCTTCATATTGTGCTCTTTTCAGCATATTATCTACCATTTCTAAGGAAATCTATGAATAGATTAGGATTCAGAGAGCAAAACCTAATCCAGTACTCTAAAGACTTGACTATTTCCTGCAGATTCCTTCTCTGAAATTCTAAGCTCTCCAAATATCATCACTTGCTATCATAAACTTGACTTTATTTCTGGCTCTAAGAAAGGAATTTTTTCCCCTTATCTTTCCAGGAGCCAGGACCCTATGCCATTGCCCCTTTCTCCCATGTTGTTGCATATCTATATTTTTCAGTGCCTCTGTGATCATATTCATCTTTCTCTAATAGAATGCTTTTTGACACAAGAACTATTTTGCTTGCTCTATAATTGGCATAATTTCCTAAATATAATTGTTTAATAAAGAATCTATGATTTATTTCCCTTCTGTATTTCTCTACCATTGCATATATATTGATCTATATATTTATGTCTAGATCTCTCTAATTTTTCTATATGTATCAATCTAACTCTTTCTGTACTCTAGATCAATTTAAAAATGAAAAAATGACACAAACAGAGTTGAGTGACTTGCCTAGCATCACATAGCTAGTGAATGCCTGGGGTTGGATTTGAACCCAGATATTCTTGACTACAGGGCCAAACTGAAACACCTGCAACACCCTTAAGTTCTCAGTACCTTATGCATTGATAAAAAGATTTTCTTAGTCTAGGAAATGACACCCTATCCCTATTGTATCTATCCATTTAAATATAGACCATTTATATATAGGTCATTTATATATAGATTCATACCAGATGGTCCAAAGGGAATATCTACAATCTAAAGTAAAGAGTAAGAATAGATGCTATTTAAATAAATTCCAAACACCTAGAAGATGTCATTGGTTTACTGGAATATGAATATGCCTTATGTAATTTAAAATGTAGACCATTCTAAAAGTAATTGTAATATAAATATTTGGGTTAAAGTGGGATTGAAATGTATTACAATTTATTAAATAATGGACATCTGAAGCAGAGAACACAAAGTTCTGCAATAGAGTAACAAGACCTGGATTCAGATTCTGCCTCTGAAACTAAGCTAAATATCATGGAAAAGTCAATTGAATTCTCTGACTTTAAACAATTTTCTAAGACTTCAAGATATAGTTAGACAGATAGATGGATTTAAAGATAAACAGATAGACAAATAGAAATGTAATCATAGTTATCTGGCAGGACTATCCTGCAGGGACTTTTCATACTTATATTTCCCTTAGATGAAATTGTAGATCTTTACTGATTGGCATATTATCTATTAAATAGGCAAAAGCACATAGACATACATACTGCCATATTTCGTATATATGCTAGTACGTGATTCTTCTAGGAATGATTTCAATGAGATGAAGGGATATCTTATAAGTCAATACCATTGTATTTTTAGAATGTCAGTTCAATAAAAATATTTGGCGCTCTCCAACCACTTTTTTTCATCCAATATATATGAAAACTGCAAACCAAATAAATGAAAAAAAAACATCCATCAAATGTTATGGTTTCATAAGAAGCTGTGGCTCAGGGTTTTGTGACATATGCACACTTGAAAATGTCAGTGACAACATTTGGAAAGCAAGAGTGAGTGCACACAGACTACACAGGCTCCATGATTAATGAAAAGAAGAGATGATGAAGAGTCGGAAATGATTCTGTTTAGAGTCAGAAATGCTGTTCTAATGAGGCAGGAGGGGGAAAATGTGTGTTGGGTACAGAGAAAACAGCTGAATACCATTTGTTAGAAAAATTTGAAAGACAAATACGTCATGTTCCCTTCCCACAGGTAATCTGTGCACATTTGGCACTTTTAAAATATATCTTTTGTCATTTTTAATTATCTGACCATTAAAAGAAAATTGATTTTTTCTCCATCCAGCTAAGAGAGCTTCCCATGCTTTAATATAATTAGGGAACTCCCAAAGAAGTTACTATTTTATTTTTAATTTAAGCTTGGCTTGGATTTAGTCCTATAGGAATCATGAATGAAACCACTAGAGTTTGGGAGGAAAATTACAAAAAAAAAAAAAAAAAATCCAGCAATATTTAGGGTTTATGTTAACCACTAATAGTTTTTTTTTTCCCTAGTCCTATAATGCCTAAACAATTCTCTCAGAACATTTTCAAAGCGTTTTCAGGTGATGAATATGTCAACTTTGCACCTGTGGATTTCCCAGGAAGGTGCCTCCAGGAAATATCATGCTGAACAATCCGGAACAATTACAATAGAAGCAGATGGACATAGTGACAGCTGGAGTTTGGAAGCAGACTGGAGACTGTGAAGGAAAACTAGCATTTGCATTATACTGACTCTGATATTTCCATCTGTCATACTACCATGGAATTACAGCAAGATTATCCCACTGGCTTATTGGTGCTGGTCAGACAATGGACTGCCAGCACCTAATTCCCTATTTTGGTGATTTTTTGGTACCAATATTCCCAACAATCTTGCCAAATACCAAAAGTATGAATTGTGTCTTTATCGACCAAAATCAAGATAGCTCTGCAGGAGAGTTCATTGTCCTATCCTTAGAAAATAATTGAATAGCTTTTTTTAAACTAACAACAACTTATTAAGCTCTATTATGGGAAAGACAAGATTTCAATTATTGGTTAAAAAAAAGGATTGTTCATGTAAATGAAATTGTGAGCATTAGAGCATAGTACATTTACAATGATGACATATCTCTATTAAAATCTCAATGTGATTTTTCATAAAGACAACAGAAGCAAAGCTCTTCGTGGGCAATAATGTTTCATTTGTGTTCTTTTACACAGTACCTGGTATAGAACGCTTGGCCCATGTTTATTAAATTAAGTTGGGATACTGAGATTTTCAAAGCCAAGTTTTCAGATGTTGGACTCTGGGAAGGCTTTAAAAGCTTGGTAAGAAACCATAAGCATCCAGCATTGAACTTGAGACATGCTATCTAAGGGTCAGGCTGCCACCACAGTATTTAATTCAGATGCTCATTACCTTTTATCTGATTTGGTATTGCCTTTTTTGTCATTTAGGCTAGTTGTTTCCCCCTTGGGTTTTTTTAATTTTTATTTTTTATTTCTGTCCTCCCCATTACAAAAAAAAAAAAAAATCAGAGAAGTTGTCTAAGGCTTGATTGGTACATAGGCCTATTGATCCAAATGATGAAAGAGATTAGCATTCACCTAATGGCCTGCCATATAGATTGGGCTAGATTTTTGTTTAATTATTTGTTTTGATGACCTTAACAATCAAACAGAATAATTTCATAATAAAAATAACAGAGAAGATTGCATAAGAAACTATAAAGATTCTATAGCTTTAAAAGCATAGCAAAAGAGACTGAATTATGACAATTTCCATATGTATTTGTTTTTATCTCCCCCACACATGTGCATTTATACATACATGTGCACATGTATATCCACAGTGTGTATTGTGAATATATACATGTACATATCACATATACACATACCTCTTTTCATTTTCCACACTAAAACACAGAGAATCTGACCATGATATATGGGAAAATTTGGATAATATCCAGAGGGATGAAAGTTTTTCCATAGTTCTTACTAGTTTATAACAGTCAGGCCATGTGTCATCCTTTTAACGATATAAATCTCAAAGCTCAGTGGGTTAACAAATCTTTCTTATGGTGTGTACATAAGTATGTGCAAATGTGTATACACATATATTTGCATGAGTTGCAGGTATATGAGTGTGAACATACAATGTATGTGTCCATAATGTGCATATATACATATATATATGCATAACATGCATGCATATATACCATACAAGTCTTGTGAATATGTATGTATAAATGTATATGTATATAAATGAGAGTGTATATGTATGCACACATATTTCCTTCCATTGAAGAAATCAAAATATCAGACTGTCCTGAATCAGTCCTTGGGGCTATACCATGCTAATACTACTGTCTTAGTCTGCTGACTAATCTTCCTGATTCAAGTCTTTTCTTTTTCCAGGTATCCTCTACCCAGCTATAGAAATGATCTTTCTAAAGCATAGGTTTGAAACAAGTAACTCTTTTTTCACTAAATTAAAGGGGTTCTCTCTTGTCTTTGGGATCAAATGCAATCTTCATTATCTCACTTATAGCCCTGGGGCCATGATGACTCATATCAAAAATTGCTCCCCTTGATGCATATCAAAACCCAGCCAATCTGGCATAATCTCCTTTGAAAGAATAAGATGATCAATCACGCTAATTTATACATAGATACATAGATATAGATATGCACATGTATGTACACAACATGAAAGGATATGTATGTATATGTGTGCATCTATATACCACAAATAAACATACATACGTGTGTGTATCCTTTCCAAAGACCATGGGTTGGTGGGAAAAAACTAGATTCATAATCTTAAGACCTGAATTGAAATCTTCACTCTTGAGCAAAAAATGCCATTTCTTTGTATTTCAATAAAATAAAGATTTTGAGCTACATAGTCTCTAAGTTTCCTTCCCACTCTAAGTCTTATAATACTATAAAATGTCAAAGGTCACTAATATAATGAGCTCTCAAAGCCTAAGTACAAAATAAGTATAAAATTGCTTTAATTGTTTATTGTTATTTTTACTCTTCTCACCCATAGGGATAATTTAATATTTGCTATCAGCCCCTTATTAATATATGAGACTTTGTTTTGACTAGAATGGTACCAATTAAATTTTCAAATTTGAGCAGAAAACAATGGAAATGGGCAGGTTTCTATACTTAGGAAAATCTATAAAACATAGCTTCATAGATTTGGACCTCCCAAGTTCCAAAGGATTTTAAGTCATCTCTAGGACAACTCTATCATAATTTCATATTTCATTTTGTTATTTATTTTTCATAACCTGAAGACCAATGGAATCATGATTTGGGGGTCAAGATACAATGTATTTAACTATGGCTGATTAGCCAAAGATCAAGCACAGACAATCCACTTGAACACTTGAGATGTAGATGTCCTAGATATGTGCCTCTTGTATTTATTTTGAGCTCCTGGGATTCTTCTTTTGTCATGAAGCATAATGCCTGCTATTCTATATATGAAGAAATGGAGGATCAGAAAGGTTAAATGTTTTGTCCATGGACACACAAGTCATTTTTCAAATATATCACACTGAAATATTCTATTGGATATTTACTTTGTTCATGATTTTTCCTTTAAAGAAAAATCCTTTGTGTAGCACAGTATCTGGATCATAGCAATTACTTAATAAATTTGTTGTTGTTGTTGTTTAGTCATTCAGTGATTTATGAAGACTTATAATTCTTCATAATCTTCTGGTCCACAACGTGTCAGACACATCTGTGTCCATGGGGTTTTCTTGGCAAAGGTACTAGAGTGGTTGGCCATTCACTTCTCCAATAAATCATTTATTGTCAGAACTTTCCACAATGACCTGTCCATATCATAGCTAATAATTTATTTGAGTTATGCAAGCCTCTCCATTGCAACAAGGCCATGATTCAGGATATACTTAAATACTTGTTGATTATTAGTTTTGAATTCCATTATGCACATATTTTCAATCTACTAAACCAAATCAGATTTGAATTATGGTAATCTCAAAGGCAAAAAGTACTTATTTAAATCTCATTGTATCCAGTTGGAACAACTCTTTCAACCTACATGCATACTCTTCCCTCTCCCATTGACATATATGAGCTTGGAATTTCTCTTAAAACATCTATTCCAGGCTGGAATTAAAACTTAGTCCTTTACTACTTATATGACCTTTAAAAAAATCACTCCATTTTTCTAAGCTTTAGATTCCTGCATTGGAAAAATGTGATGTTGGGCTAGATCACCCTTTAAGATTCCCTTGGTTCTAAAATTTTCTGATACTGTGGCAGGAAAACATACTGTCCTGTGGTTATATCCCATATCAGTTAGATAGAAACACAGTACCCAAATATGTAAAAATAATAAGAATAATGTTCTAGATGAGGAGGGAAATTCTTTTGAATCAGAGATTCAGAATAAAGGCATTTTAAAATTGGAAAGGAATTCAGAAGTCATGAATATTAATAAGAAATCCTCACTATAAAATAATGACAGATCAATATCCAGGTTTTCATTGAAAAATTGCAAGAAGAATGAACAGATCAATTTTTATGTTATTAAATTTTTGCATTGTTTTGGTATTTGGGGAAAGGTTATTGTTTGTTTGCTTAGTTACTTCTATTTGTTTTCTTTTTGTTGTTTAGTGGTTTTAGCTTATGTTTGACTCTTCAAGACCTCATTTAGGGTTTTCTTGGCAAAAATACTGGAATGGTTTTCCATTTCTTTCTTTAGCTAATTTTACAGTTAAGGAAACTGAGGCAAAAAATATGAAATAACTTAGTCAAGATCATACAGCTAGATCACAGAGATGAATCTTTTTGTCTTGGGCTCTATGCACCATGCAAGCTAGCTACCCTAGAAATAGTTATGAAAGTCCAAATTCCTATACGTAATTTTTACTCTCCAGCTTCTGTGGAAATTAGCACAGAGAGGCCAAATGTCAAACATGGGTTTATGGGGGAACAGGACAGCTATGTTGCCTGATGGCAGAATCATAATTAGACTGATTTTCAATGAAGGAAAATTCTGTTGGCATGTTTTATTATTATGTGGCAACAGGTAATGCCCCTAGAGGACAGTTGCGTTCTTTTATTTTTTTATTTTCTTTTTCCATCTGCCTTGGAACATGAGTTAGTAAAGAGGTATTGAAGCCTTTCTCCCTGAGAGAATAGGCCATTTAGGTCTCCAGAGAGTTGACACAAATAGGGTGAGATATTGGGACAGGGACAACTGTGAGAAGGCAGTAGATCTCTCCTTCTTGTTAGCTAATTATTAGTATCTTGAAACAATGACCCTATTCATCTTAGAGTTCTTCTTGGAATCATCTGGGAGAAAAGAACTAATGTCATAGTCAGTACCTACCTCAAACATTTTCAAAGAACTCTCTCTGAATAATTTTTTGGTCATAATATTATATCTACTATGAAGAGTAGCTTAATTATTTTGATGGATGTAAAGTCAGGGATATAATTTCCATCAAAACTGACAGATCTCAGGCATTTTTCCTGAGGGAAATGGAATGCTAAATTTCCCAAACTTTATATGTATGTATTTATAATTCATATTCTATCAGAAAGAAAATCACATAGTTTGAGGAAGTGTCATTTCTATCCAGAACATTCATGCTATAATGCTCATGGACTGAAACTTGGGGGGGACAAGGAAATGAGCCCCAAGTGGAATTCGAGTTGGGGAATGGAAACATTCCTGGATTTAGTCTTTTTTTAATAACTTTTTATTGATAGAACACATGCCAGGATAATTTTTTACCATTATCCCTTGCATTCACTTCTGTTCTGATTTTTCCCCTCCCTCCCTCCACCCCTTCCCCCAGATGGCAAGCAGTCCTTTACATGTTGAATGGGTTGCAATATACTGGATTTAGTCTTGAAAGAGTTGAGCTACAGTGTTACCCTAGAGGAATCCCTTCAGGTCTTCAGTTTCTCTAATTATTTGGATAAGCAATAAGATGAGTTGATTTTTAAAACCTCTTCTAGCAAAAATACTACCATCACCAAAGCAGATGTCCCTTGTTGTCATAGAAAGCATTAAGACAAAATGAAACAAAAACACATATAATCAAAAAGCTAATTTTTAGATGGGAATCACAGAAAAAAATCAATTAAGCTCAAAAGAATCTTGGAGACCATCTAAGCCAACCAACTAATTTTATCATGAAGAAACTAAAGTCCATAAAGGTGAAAGTGACTTTTCAGTGTGTATTACAATAAGTATGTGATTTGAAGTTAGAGGACGTGTTCAAATCCAATTTTAGCCAATTACCTGAGACCATGGATAAGTCATTTTATTTTGCTTGGTCTCTGTTTCCTAATCTAAAAAAATGAGAAATTTAAAATAAGCCTTTAAAGTTATTTCAATCTCTACATTTATGAATGAAATTAGTGTCTCTAGAGGAGAAAAGTTGGACTGATGAGCCCATCTTACCTCAAATTCAATTCACTTGAATGTCATGGAAACGCCTTCCTGATATCATGGTCATCTCTGAGAAAAAAAGGACAAATAACAATAAAACTCCAATAATAACGTCATCATCATCAACAACAATTACAAGTTAGTGGCAACCCTAGCCCTGAATCAAGACGTGTTCATTCCAAGTTCCAAGTTGTTTTATTAAGCTCTCTTAGTTCCTTTTATTTATGTAATTTATAACATCCACTGTTCCAGTCACCTAAGTCCACAACTTTAGAATAATTTTTTGCTTTTTCATTTCCATCAATTGACTATCCATCCATCCATCCATTCATCTATTTTTAACTCTCCATTTTTACTCTTAACACAAAAGTTCAGGTCATCATCCCCATTTGGTTGGAAGATTTTAATCATCTAGTAATTGGTCTTTCTGCCTCCTGCTAACCCTTATATCCCAATCTGGTGTCCAAACATTTACTAAAGTAATCTTCCCTAAGCACAAACTCAAAATTTTTTATCATTTTAATTATTAAACTGATAAGGACAGAGATTATGAGAAAAGACTATCAAGGTTATTTAATTCAATCCTTTCATTTTATAGAGATGAAAACTAAGTCACAGTTTGATCAAAATATCTTACATTTCAATTTGGAAGCAATGTTACAATTATTTCAACCCTCACATTTTAAAAAAAAAATCAGATAAGAACATCTCTTATTGCAGTGTTCCCTGTGCAGATGTCACAAATGTAGGGGAGGGAGAATTTGAATCCATTTCCTTTAACTTTAAATTCAACACTTGAAATTGCCTCTGAAAATCTGTTTTAAATGATTTGTCAAAGGTCACAGACTTGGAAAGTGGTAATACAAAGACTACATATAATAAGTCTTCTCATGAAAAGGAATGCTAATGCAAAGTTTGGGTTGGTGTATCTAGAACCAAGGAAAAGGAAAACTAGTCATGGCCAGAAAGTTAACTGTGAAAATAAAATTGTTTAAGGCCTTGTGCCAAGGAAAACTATAATTACAAACATGTTGCTCTGCAAATCCATATTTCATATGCATTAATAGCCATTTAATTTATAAAGATTAATGGTATTTTGATGAACACCAAAGCAATTAATGATTAATCTATTTATTATAAAGTGCCACTGCTTGAGATAACATCTTGCAGTCCTAGCATTAGCACAATCCATCTGGCTCTTATATTTATGCATGTTTAGATGTTTAAGTGGGGAATATTTTAGCTAAACAGTAATCTGCTACATACAACTGTTAAATAAATTTAATTTACTTCTCTAACAGGGAAGTGGGTGGGGACAACTTTTTCTTTAAAAAGTTCTCACTAGACAAAAATAATGGCATTTAAAGTTATCTCAGTTGGATATAAATGCATATGGGTACATATATATGCATATGTATATTTATGTATGTATGTGTATTATATATATATGCATATGTATATGTGCATTTTATATATATACCCTGCTCATCTACTAAGTCTTTGAAATTCTACAATCAAGCCAAACTCTTCTATTCTTTTTGGATAACTCAAGTGGATGGAAAAAATTAGGAATCAAGAAAAGCTGAGTATAAATTCAGCCTAGATGCTTACAAACTTTTCACCCTGGGAAAATCACTTTCCTCTCTCTCCTTCTGTTTCTTCACCTGTAAAATGAGGATATTAATAGCATCTTCCTCATAGAGTTGTTGGGAAGAACAATTTGAGATGCTATTTGTAAAGTACTAAGTTTTCTGTGCCCAGCACGTAGAAACTCAATAAGTTCTTTTTTCCTTTACCTCTCCCTTTTCTGCTCCTCCAGCTCAGCAGCCCACCCAGAATTCTTCTGCCTTTGAACTGATTATCCCCCATTTATGGAATGTATTCCCCCCTCATCTCCAATTCTAAAAATCTATTCATGTAATTGTTTGTATCTTCAGTACTTAGTGCAGCGTTTATTAAGTAATAAGTCTTGAGTAAATGTGTTTTAATTGATCGATAGATTCTCAGGCAATGAACGCATAACTTGTAAATGAATTTTCCTAAGAACAAAAGTTTGTCCCCTCTCTTTTTAAGTGCCAATGTTCAATATGTTTGCCCTTATTTGGAGTGAGCACGCATGTGTGTGTGTGTGTGTTTGTGTATGTGTGTGTGTGTGTGTATGTACTGTAGGTGAATAGCATTCTCCAATATTTGTAAAAAAATTCAAAAGTATTTTATTGTCATCTGAGTAGAGAACAGAGCAAGAAAAAAGGTGTGGCTCTGTCCTTGATTCTCTGTGAGGTTTATATTATGTAATTAAATCAAGAGTAAAAAAATATATATAGTAGCTGATAAGTATAAAAGTTCAATAAAACTGGCACAAAAATAATACAACAGATTTGAGTGGAATCAAAAAAAGATATTATTTAAGTAAAAACAAGCACCTGGTGGGATCTAGGAATTCCTTATATCTGTATTTGGCTTCCCTGGAGACTTTTGAAAGTCAGCTTGACTTTTCTAGCAGGTTAGATTTAGGTTTAAGTTTAGATAATTTCTAGGTTTAATTTTAGGTTTAGATAATTTCTAGTCATGTGAGGATAGGTTTGAAAAATATTACTAAATGATATATAATAAAGTAGTTTCCATAATACATATGTATAGTATGAACACATGCAAAGGATATTTTATATTATGTCACATGCACATACATGTATTATGTATGACACACACACACATACGCACACATATATATATGTATATATGCACTCACTCTATCTATTTATCTAATGTTTATTAACAAGTAGGTAGCACAGAAGTTAGCATACCAGCACTGAAATCAGGAGGATCTGAGTTGAAATCCATCTTCAGACATACCTAGCTACCTCAGTTGCAGCCTCCATTTTTTCAATCTATAAAATGAGTTGGAAAAGAACATGGTACCATCTTCATCAAGAAAACCCTGAAGAGTTAGACAGAAATGAAATAATCCAACAACAACATGGTGTGTGTGTACAGATATGTGTATGTGTGTAGTGTGTGTGTGTGTGTGTGTGTGTAGAAAGAGTGTTTTGTTTATTCTGTGTGGATTTCTATATCTATGTCTGTGAATATGTGTATATATGTATATTTGTGGGTATATGTATATAAAATACTTTCAGGAAAAGCAAAAATAATCGCTTGAGATTAGATACAAAATCAAGAAAATACATTTATTCTCTTTTCATGTAAAATATGTTCAATACTAAACAAAAGTTGTCATGTACCAGCTGCCTTATCTCGTCAAGGCTACCCATACTAACTTCATTCAACTGATAATCTCAAGACATGGTCTTGGTTCCTTTCTCCATCATGGTCACATATGTTTATATACCTTTCAGTTTATTACTGTCTTTACTAAAATGTACCAAGCATAACTGAATACTATTCCTTAAGATAGAATGTAATAATCTCTGACACTACTTCTCTTTCAATATGGTCTAAGATCATGCTACTTTTGGGGCTTCCTATTTACCTGGACAATAGTCTCATCTCACTCAGAATTTCCTTCATGTATTTCTTCCCATACTCCCCATAGATTTTAATGATACTTTAAAATTAATTTTATTAATCTATTTTGTTTTTATATTACCTTAATTTTATCATTATTTCTTCCCATGGGCAGTTAGGTGGTACAGTGAATATAGTACAGAGTTAGAATTAAGAAGTCTCCTCTTACTGACTAACTAACTATGTGATATTGGGAAAGTCAATAGTCCTATTTGCCTCGGTTTCCTAATCTGTAAAATGAACTGGAAAAAAGACAAATTACTCCAGTATCTTTGTCAAGAAAGCTCCAAATGGGGTCAAAGAGCCACTCACAATTGTGCAGTAATTTTATTTCCTGACCTCCCAAGAACAATACAATAAAACTATTTTTAAATAAAAGAGGAAAAAAAATAAATTAACAAAATCAATCAGTATATAGAAAATGACTCAAAATATAAGAAAAAATTTTCAATCCATATCTGTGAGTTTACTACCTCATTAAAGAACGGGGTCGTAAGTGTTTTTTCCCCATATTTTGATTTAGAATTGTGATCGTTTTTAGGAAATGTCATCACATTTACTTTGTGTTATTGTGACTTTTTGAAAATTTAAATTGTTGCAGACAATGTATATATTGCTCGATTCACTTGCTCTACTTTGTATCTTTTTCATTATATTCACCTTATTTTTCTTCTGGTTGTTTTTTTATTTAATAACGCACTGATATTAAATTACAATTATGTGGCACAATTTGTATATCAATTTCCCAATTTGATAAGTATCTACTTTTTTCTCCATTTTTTCCATGATAACAAAAGTCTACAATAAATGTCTCATTGTATATAAAGATTTTTCTTTTACTGATGACCTCTGTGGGGTACAAGCTTAACAATGAAATTCTGACTCAACAGGAAGCTAATTTAGTCAATCGTACAACATCAAATGGCTTTCCAAAATGATCTTACTTAATTTCCCCAAGAATGCAGTAGTACATCTTCCCACAAAGCCTAAAATATTCACTATATCCATTCCTTATGAATATTGCTAATTTATTGGGTATGAGATGAAAACTGAAGGATCTTTTTTGTGTTTTCTCTTAATAATAGTGATCTGGAGAATTCTTTTATGCTTGCTAGTAGTTTTTAAAAGTTCCATTCTTTTAAGGAATTCTTTTTATATCTTTTTATTATATATGCATATATTTACATAAATATATATAAATATTCTATTATATACATACATATGGGTGTATGAATGTTTCCCATTTAATCTATCTTTTTTAGGTATATCAAAAACGAGGTTATTGAATCCATTTTATGAAAATTTTCCTAGTGTAGTCTATTTCATATCTGTACTTCTCAAGTTTTTCTTGCTACCATTTTTAAATAAAAGCTAAATGGTTTTGATGATCTATATATAAAAATATATACTTTGAGGTCTAGAAATTCTGTTACATACCATTCCTAAAGGTTTTTTAATTGCTTCTCTTGATATCTTTTCTTTTGTCTAAATACATCTAATCAAATTCTACAAAATACTATTTAATAATTTTTGATGTAGCATTTTAAAAATAAATCACCTTTGGTGTATTATCTTTTATTTTATTTTCCCATTATATTTACATAATCCAGCCATGAGCATATAATATCCTTCAAAGTATTTTTGTTCTGTTTTTATTTAAAATGTTGTTTATAAATGGATAAAAGTACTTTGTGTTCTTCAGTAAATGGATCCCTAAATGATTTATCCAACTTAGTTATATTTATTGTAATGTCCCTTTCTACTCTTCACTTTTTAAATTATTATATTGTAAAACTTGTTTGGGGGGCATTTTGTAGTTTTATCATTATTTTGCCTTAAATTATTAACACCCTTTTTTACTTTATTAATTTTTATTTGAAAGCTGTTTTAATGTGTTTTAATGTCCTCTATTGTTTGATGTAATCATATGATTTTCTACATAATTTTAGAGTTTTAGTTATTATTTACTGAAATCCAGTAAAATTTATTTTACTGAATTATCTTTTCTTGATAATTTCTTTGTCTCTGAAATATTCAGTCATCATGTTTTCTTCTTTCTTTTGTTCACATTTATTTTTACATTTCATATATATATATATGTATATATTTATACATATATATATTTACATATCAAATGAGCATCAAATGAGATATTTGCAAAGTGCTTACCACGATGGTGCACATGGTAGACATTTTATATGTATGTATACTTGCATATGTATACAGATGTATTTATCCTTTCCTATTTAATCCTTTCCTTTTTTATAATTGTCATCCTCATTTTCACCATCTCTATTAGCTACATTACTTTATTTGTGATGATTATCATGATCTGGGCTTAGTTTTGAGCTCTTATTTAGTCATTTTTCTGAATGTTCTTTCCTTTTTCCTTCTGTAATTATTGGTTGTTGCTGATGTTGTTACCTACAGGTGAATCAGTAATTTCATAGGTATTTTGGTTAATCGAATGTTTGGATTACAGCATACTTCTCACATTTATTTCCTGATTTTGATTCTTTGTCTTATGTTCTACAGAATATTACATAATTCATGGCAATCTTGGACTGTTTAGCCTTACAGTCCACCTTAACATTCATTAGATCATCAGCTGTGTATTGCAATTGGCAATGGGAGAAGTATCATGATGAATCACTTCTGAGAATAGATTCCAAGACTCCAAGTAATCTTAACAAATAGAAATCTTATGGCCAGTAACATTCAACATGGGGCTCAGTGCACATACTGTGCATGTGGGCAGTATGTGAAACAACATGATGTGTCTGCGTTTTAATCTGTTATTTTTATTTTCTTGTAGGATTTCTCTTATTAAAAGTTGGATTTATCCTTCTCTTTTGTTTTTGTTTGAATGTTCATTATATTATTTGGTTCATCCCTTGTTATTTGTCAAGTGTGCGGGTAAAGAGTTCCAGAGTAGACATAACCTTTTATTTAGCTCTCTCCCATCAAAAATCTCCTCTAACATACATATTCAACATAGGCAACACTCATTTGACCATATCAACTATATGTTGATACTCTATCCTGATGAAATTAAACTTTTCCTGTGGATTCCATACCTTCTGGAAATGAGAAATTCAATTTTGTTTTTGTGTTTATTTGTTTGTTTTCCCCTAATCACTCTCTTGTAGAAATTCTGTAAAAAGTGAATTGATTGCTTATTCAGTCAGCACACTGCTTTCTTACTCTAAACTCTTCCTGAATTTAGAGCAAATTAAAACAAATAAACTTTATTACAAACATTAAAAAACAAATATATGTCTATGATTTGGCCAGTATAAATACTCACTATAAAAACTTCTCTATAGCTTTGATAATTAGTATAAGAAATTGCTATAACCAAAGCAGGAAAAAGAATTCATCACCCTATTAACCAGTAGGTAACAAGTATCTCCAAACTTAGGTTGATATACAAACAATAATAGCACAGTATTTTGCAAGACTCATACAGTAAGCTTTTTAAGATTCATGACACTGGGTTTCCTTTGCTAGTATGGCTTTTAAAATATCACAGGGATGGGGTGACTTGATGAGGTATTAGGAGAATACTTTCAAGAGTGAATTTAGTAAAGATTAACTGAGGGTTTCAGGTAATAAAATTATCAAATAATATGGCAGAAAGTCATAATTTATTAAAAATATAGTAGGCTAGTTAATAG
The DNA here is from genome assembly GCF_016432865.1 of Antechinus flavipes. Taxonomy (NCBI): domain Eukaryota; kingdom Metazoa; phylum Chordata; class Mammalia; order Dasyuromorphia; family Dasyuridae; genus Antechinus; species Antechinus flavipes. The sequence goes on from NC_067403.1 coordinate 233,328,166, forward strand.
TCCAAGTGAGTAAACGACGACAAGATGATTGTTCAAAGTAGTAAGCTAATTATACAAGATATCAGGAATAGAAAACAAGTTTCCAGATTATAATTATTATGGCTTCTCTGAGAATTTCAATTATTTTTTTACAAAAATGTATTAACTATATTGTTGTATTGATAATAGCTAATATTTATAGGGTTTTTTCATGAATTTTGTATGTCTTAGATCATTGATTCTTACAACATACCTAGAGATACAATTATTATTCCTATTTAACAGACCAAATAACCGAAACATTTGAAAGTTAAGTGACTTGTCCAGAATCATAAAGCTAGCAAATGCCTGAGTCAAGAATCAAACTCAAGTTTTGCTGACTCCATCTACAGCAATGTATCTATCCACTCTACCACTTAACGTGGGCAGGATACTGTGCTGGATGATTGAAAGACAAAAGAAAAAAAATATCCTGGCAAACGAGGAACTTAGATTCAATAACGCTGATACAAAATTTAAAGAAAACGATAATATATCTATGAAACAATAGAAAGTGAATCCAAGATATGAAGAAACAATCAGGAAAAATCTTTATGATGTTTATTAATGATATTTTTTGTCTGTTCAACTGAAATACAAATAAAATGTTATGTTGCATTCATGTTTAGAACAGATACACACACATACACATCTAAGGTATTCTTATGTATAGCATGCCAGTAACTACCAGAGGGATATGTGTGTGTGTGTGTGTGTGTGTGTGTGTGAAAGAGAGAGACAGAGAGAGAGAGAAAGAGACAAAGACAGAGACAGACAGACAGACAGACTGTCAGACAGAGAGACAGAGAGGCAGAAAGCCAAATAAAGGGAGACAGACAGACAGGGATATACTGCAAGAAAGGGGGATGGGAGAAGAAAAATGGGGAAATTTTAGAAAGTAAAAGTGGCTTGAAAAGAAGATCTTTTTTTAGTGAAGGAGAAAATATGGGTGAGGGAGAGTGACAAGTAATGATTAAACTTTATTCTCATTAGAATTCATTCAAAGAACAAGAATGGATGGATGAGAGAGACAGAGACAAACATAGAGGGATAGAGACTGAAGGAATCGAGACAGATAAAGACAAGGGGGGCAGAGGCAGACATGGAGAGAAAAAGGGAAGGAAGGATAGAGAGATAAAGGGAAACAGTTGCAGAAAGAGAAAGAGATAGACAGAGAGACAGAGAGACAGACTGAGAGATAGAGAGACAGAAACAGATCCAGAAAGAGAGACAAAGAGAGAAAGGAAAGAGGGATACAGAGAGTGCGGGAGAGAGATTTTCAAACATTGTTAATAGATAATTTACCATGAGTGCCTAAAATACAGGAAAACATATATTTCCATAAAATTTAACTACATTGATATAAACCATACACATGTGCTGGGACCAGTCAGAAATTTCTTTGTATTTGAAAATATCAAGATATTCAGAAATTGGAGTCTTTGACCTGCAAATTATGGGTGTGGACAACATAAAATGATGTGCAGTGTAACAAGTTAATTTAAAGGTCTGTTTTAAGGAACAGAAGTCTAGACATTCAACAATCATTAAGTTAAGGCTATTGCTTAATTTACCTAATCTGTTTTTGCTAAAAACTTACATCATTGCAATATCAGACAAGCTTTTCTTCTAGCCATGCACAATTGTAAAAGATGGTGAGCTAAAATTGTCTTTAATTTTTCTTGAAGAGTTGCATGAGGAATCTTTCCATTAATATATAGTACATTACACTTAAATCTAAACAATGTCTATTCAACATTAATAATAATTTCCATGTGAAAATAGTCTTTAGGATTTGGTATAAATTAAGATCTTTTTTATGTCAAATATGATATGTTATTAGGAGTATATGAAGACATTTGAAATTCACAAATATAAAGTAACCTTAAATCTCCAACTGTTGAATCTCCATCCCTTCATAAGGTCATAGTAGAAGAATACTTTCAATAATGTTTTGCTGATCCAATCACAGACACATATTATCAGCTCTTTTTCAAACTCAGTAAAGTGGTTTCTGTTTATTCTAAAGCTATTTTGTTAGTTTTTAAATATCTGTTTATCATACCCTCAAAGGATGACTAATAATCGTCTTCCTCCTTTTTGTTGAGGGAATGTTACTTCACAAAACTATTAAGAGTCCATTTTACAATTTCTAAAGTATACATTAAGATTTGTACTGCACAGGCAGGCATTAATTGAATTGTAAATTTCCTCATTGTTTTTAATAAGTTTTATTTATCTTTTTTTACTTTACTACATCATAAATTTTTCCTGTACTCTCACAGAGCCATTAAATATGGCAAATAGAATTATTGAAGACAAGAAGAAAGGTAAGAGGAAAAAGCAATTATTGAAAAAGTCTGAAAATATTAACAATGTAAGACTATTATGGACTTCCCAACTCTGGAAAGAGAAAGCATAGTAATGTTTTCTTGTATATCTTTTTAAAAGGTATATTTGTTCTTTATAATTTAAAAATATTTAGTTTTTATTTATGTATGTGTGTAATTCTCCTCATTTACACTATTGCAGTCAGTGGATTTGTATTTATATATATATATATATATGTATATATACCTACCCATGTGTGTATGTAAATATATAAATATACACGTGTCTATATACACATATGTACACAGACACATACACTATACACATATATCTAAACATATGTGTGTACCTATACATGCATGCATACACATAGCAATAAATAGATGCATGGATTGATATATAGATATATATATGCACATATATTCTTGGCTTTTCTTACTTCACTCTGAATTATTTCATTTCATTTCATTACCTCTCTTTGCCTATAATATTTTCCTTTTCACCATAGCCAATAATATTTTATTATACACCCATAAAACAATTTGCTTAGTTTTTATTCAATAGATGCATATCTACTTTGTTCCTAATTCTTTACAATCATAAAAGCACTGTTATAAATATTTTGTTGTTTATTAAGAACTTCTTAACAATGGCTGAATTGGAATATGAGAATCTCAATGTCAAAGGACAAGAACGTTTTAGTCACTCTATTTGCATGAATCAGAATTGAGTTCCAAAATGATGATACTAATTCACAACTCTAAAAACAGTGCACAATTATGACTATCTTTTGCAGACCCTCCAAAATTGACTATTCCCAGACTTTGTCATGTTTCCCAATTTTAAGGGTGTAATGAAAGCTGTGAGCTGTTTTGCTTTGTATTTCATTATTATTCATGATTTCCAAAACTCTTTTATGTGACTTTTAGTAGGCTCTTACTTCTCCTTTTGACAGCTTGTTAACATCCTTTGAAAACATCTATTATGAAATGTCTTTTACTTATTGGTAAATAAGTAAACTTGAAAAAATTTAGCACAGTTACATAGGTTTTTCTCTTTTCATTTACTTTTCTTCATATTCCTAGATGTATTAATTTTACTGTGTAGAAGCTTTTTAGTTTCATGTAATTCAAGTTATCTATTTTATCTTTACCAATGACATCTATCCAATGTTTGGTTACGAATGCACCTCCCAAAATGGCAAGCAATACAAAGTAGGACTTGATTTATTGATGGTCCAGCCTTAAGAAAGTAAGGGAGAAAATATTCATGAACATTAATAAAGTTAAAAGATATCAAAAAAAGAATATGTCTCCTACCCAGAGCTGTCAAATATTTGTTGTTTCTTGTCTATTTAATAATTTAAGTTAAATATCAATATTTAATTTTTTCTTTATATTAGCACAGGCCAGTCATAAACACAGAATATTTCCCAAATGATGTTTTTTATTTGTTTTAATTGATTTCCAGATAATTTACATATTTATTAGTCATTCAAAGTTTAATTTTCTATCATTGCTTCTTGAAATTTAAGATTATTATATAAAAATGCTATATTTTTAGTGTTCATTTGTAGTTTATAACTTTGATGAAGGGATTGTCTCAAATATCATTTTCTGATTCCATAGGATTTTCTAAGTAAATCATCATTTACTCAGCAAATAGGGATGGTTTTATTTCTGCTTTAAATATATTTATGCAATCGTTTTTGTTCTTATTTCTATTGCTAAAATTTACGGAATGTCAAATGATAGAGAAAAATAAATGAACATCTTTTCTTTATGTTAGTATTTATTAGGAAAAATTCTAATGTGCATTCAGTGCTTATGCTTTTAACATAAAAATCTTTCTTTGCCTTTATTATTCAGGGTTTTAAAAATAAAGTGAAACATAATATTTTCTCAAAGACTTTTGTCTCTACATCTATTATGATGATCAAAAAGTTAGAGTAATTTAATTTTAATATGACTAATTTAATTGTTCACCTAATTTTAACCATCCTTGAGTTTTATATATAAATTCAGTTTTTCATGATGAAGAATCTCTCCAACATTCATTAAAGTATGAAAAGATTTTATTTAAAATTTTAATTGATATCCATTAAAAGTATTGAATATAGTTCTGTGTTTTATATTTTCAAGGTCTAGGTATTAGAACTAAATTTGTCCTATAAAAGAAATGTATAACAGTGCTTATTTTTTCAACTTTTGAGAATAATTTGAGTAGTGATTTCATTATTGTTTAGATACTTCAAGGAACTCTTCTATGAATTCATTAGGATGAAATATATTTTTATTTTCTTAGTTCTTTCTTTCACAGTTATTTCCATTACTTCCCTGAGCTAATTACACTTATTATCATATCTTTTTCTCTAAAAAAATCTTACTACTATTATTGTTTTTTTCTTTCTGCCTTTTTTACAGTTGTTTGCTATATCTATCATTTAGTTCTAGTTTATTAATTTATTCAATTCTATACACTATCCTTTAATTATATTTCTGTTAAACTTATCTGAAGTTGAGGAAGGAACATCTGACTTTATTGCAGCATTGTGAATCTTCTTGTAGTTCAATCATTTTTTTTTCCTTTATGGATTTAAATGGTAAGGCACTAGGCACATATACATTTAACATCAGTTTGGGTTTGTTCTTCTTGGTTCCACTCATTATAATACAGTTCCATTGTTTATCTCCTTTTATGTTGTGAATGTTTATTTTTTTTCTTTGATTCCATTGTTGCAACTACTGTTTCTTTTTTGTAGCAACTTGATGAATAGGATTTTTTTTCAGCACCTCATTTTGATTCTGTTTATGTGTTTCTTATTCAATCTTTTTTATTTTAGTGAAATATATGATTTATTCATATTTAAAATGATAAATTAAGTTTTATTTTCCCATTTGTCGTTAATGTTGTTTTTCCAAAAAATATATATCCCCATCTTCTACTGAAAACAGAAGACTTGGTCTCCAGTTATTTTATCCAGTGATGGCAGTGTTATTTCTCCTGACTTCTTTCATTTTTTCATCTACCCTCTTTTTGTTACCCTTTTCTCTACTTTTGGAGTTTTGTTTAATTTAATAATTACTTTTATTCCCTTCCTTTCATTTAATTATTTTATTCTCCCCCAATTTTTCCTATTTTTTAAGTAGTTAAGTAAAAATTCTTCTTCCTTCATTCCATTCATCATTTGCCTTTTTTCTATTTATCCTAAGATCATTCTTTGATTCATGGTCCTTATGCTTATTCAATCCTTCTCTAATCTCAAGTCTTCCTCAGAGAATTAATGTGTTCAATGTATTTATTTTGACTTCCTTCTTCTAAACAGTTTCTATGCTTTTGCTTCACAGATCTTGACCTTAGCCTCCTTTTTTGCTGTTGTGCTTCACTCTTAGAAAAACCAATTCCTGAAGATGATAGGATATTCTCCTATGGGGATTCCATGTCCCTGAATATGTAGTTGATTATTAAACTTTAGCCACATCATGGTTATTTCTTTTCCATTTTTCATAAAGCCTCTTCTATAGGTCTATGCTCAACCACTCTTATTGGGGTCAGTTGCCTCAAGTAGCAATAATTCTTCTAGTACTTATACAGGATGAGTGATTACTCAAAACCTGAAATCCCTATAGGTTCTATGCATTAGTCCCCCATCTTCTTTACAGAAGATGTACCCTATTAGAGTACTCATTTCTACTACTGAAATAAGATGATTTCTATTCTTTACCTTTTAAATCCTTCTCTTTGTCCTGATTCTTTAACTTCTAGTTTTCCTGAGAGACAATTTATTTTTACTTTACTGTTGATCTTTGACTTGATCAGGGCATATATTCCTCACTATCTTTTTCCTACATTATTCCTTTTATGAGCCTTCCCATTCTATCATTTGATTTAAAATAGTATTCCATTGATTCACCTATTTAATCTCTGATGTCTTAGTCACATTTTCCTAAAATTTCTGCTGTCATCATTTTGTGTGTGTGTGTGTGGGTGTGTATGTGTGTACTATTAGGAAAAAAAACTTTTAATGATTTTTCCATTGATAATTTGTTGTCTCTCGGATGCTTTATTTCAATGGCTTTCTATGATTTCCATTGTGTCACATGTTTGAAAGGCAAATATATTTTATACACATCTGTTTTTCTTAAAAACAAAGCTTCACATTCCTTTTTCTGTTAAATGTCCATCTAATGAATGTCTATTGAATATTCTATTGAATGTCATTAATGGTTAGGTTAAGGTTTGCAGACTATGTTGTCTTTGGTTGCAACTTGAGAAACTTGGTTCTTTTTTATATTTATTTATAATAAATTCACATTACTTTATGAATCATGTTGGCAGAAAAAAATCAAGGGAGATAAAAATGAAAAAAAATTAACATAGCATGTGTTGATTTATATTCAATCTCCATATTTCCTTTCTGGATACAAATGGTATTTTCTATCCAAAGTTCATTGGAATTGCCTTGGATCACTGAGCCACTGAGAAGTTTTAAGTTATTCATAATTGATCACTGCACGTTCTTGCTGTTATTGTGTACAATTTATTCCTGGTTCTGCTTGTTTTGCTCAGCATCAGTTCACATAAATCTTTCCAGGTCTTTCTGTAATCAACTTGTTCATCATTTGTTATAGAACAATAATATGGAAAAATACCAAAGTGTATTCGGTCATTGCTATTTGATGGGCATCTATTAATTTTCCAATTCCTTGCTACCACAAAAAGAGCTGCTACAAAGATTTTTGCTCATATGGGCCCATTACTCTCTTTTATGATTTCCTTGGGATACAGACCCAGTAATGGTACTACTGGCTCAAAGGGTACGCACAATTTTATATGCTTTTAGGCATAGTTCCAAATTGCTTTCCAGAGTGCTTGGATCATTTCACAACTCCATCAACAAAGCATTAGTGTCCCAGTTTTCCCACAATCCCTCCAACAATTGTCATTGTCTTTTCCAATCTTAGCCAATCTGAGAGGTGTGAAGGGATACCTCTGATTCATTTTAATTTGCATTTCATTTTCATATGATTAGAAATGGCTTTAATTTTGTCATATAAAAACTATCTGTTCATAGCCTTTGACTATTTATTAATTAGGAAATGACTTGTATTATTCTAAATTTGACACAATTCTTTAAATATTTTAGAAATGAGATCATTATCAGAAACATTGACTCCAAAAACTTTCCACCAGATTTGTACTTCCCTTTTAATTTTATTTCTGTTTCTTTTGTTTGTGCAAAAAAAAAAAACAAAAAAAAAACAAAAAAAACCTTTTAATTTAATATAATTAAAGTTGTGTTTTGCCTTTTTTAATGTTTTCTAGCTCTTCTTTGGTCATAAATTTCTCCCTTCTCCAAAGATCTATGCTCATAGGTAAATTATCCCTTACTCTTGGTATCATCCTTTATGTTCAAATAACTTACCCATTTTGACCTTATTTTGTTATGGGGTGTGAGATGTAGGACTATGCTGAATTTCTGACATTGTTTTTCAGTTTTTTCAACATTTTTTTTTAATTGAGAGTTTTTATTCCAGAAGCTATAATTGGAGGTTTATCAAATGCTAGATTACTCTAGGCCTTAATTATTGTGTCATGTGTACCTAACTTATTCCACTGATCCACCACTCTATTTCTTAGCCAGTGTCAAATGGTTTTGATGACTACTGCTTTATAACGTAGTTTTAGATCTGCTACTGTTAGGCCATCATTTTTTGTATTTTTTCACTAATTCCCTTGATACTCTTGACCTTTTGTTCTTCTGGATGAATTTTGTTATTATTTTTCCAGTTCCATAAAATAATGTTTTAGCAGTTTGATTGGTATGGCACTGAACAAAGTAGACCAATTTAGGCACAGTGTATTTTGTCTTTAGATATCTCATCCTATTTTTTCCCTGTGATTTCTTTTTGGCACAGAATAGTCTTGTTTTATTTGAATTTTCTTTCCATCTTAAAGTCTTTTTTCAGGTTACTTGCAGAATCAGTCATTGGGATTATTAAATTTAACTTCTATGTGCCTTAAAAGGTACAGCAAAAGACTTTTCAGGAGGCATTCTTCTGATTTTTTATTTTTTATTTTCAATCTACACTATCTATGTTTGGACATTCTAGGCAGTTAGATTATTTATTCTTTGAATTGTGATGCTCAGGTTTTTAGATTTGCATTATTCTTTGAAGACAATTGTTATATGTAAGTTGTCTCTACAATCCTGTTTTTGAAATCATTTATGTTTTACTAATGCAGAGATCATATTTTTAACATCAATGATTTTGTTTGTTTCTCTTTCCATATATTTCTTCAGTTCTTTGTATTTACATCTTTAATTATCCTCTATTTAATTTCTTTGGTGAGACTTTCTACTCTGGATGACTTTTCCCCTATGCTGCCTATTTGTTACTTCTGATGTTCAAAATAAAAATCCTTCTTTTACATTTCTGATTTTTCTCCTAAACCATTTGGGAATATCCTGCTGTAGTTAGTTGCTCTCTTGGAAATTCACAGAGTCCTCTGTCTTAACAAGTACTGAATCATTTTGTTCTGCCTTAATATTTATTCATAAATGTCCAGATTCTTTCAATTGATCCAAAGACCATATTCTCTTTTAATATTTATATTCCCCTTTTTTGGTTTATTTGTTAAAGATCTTTAATTGAATCGCCTTCCTTCTAAAATATTTGGAAATTTCAGTTTATCCTTCCAAACATGTTTCCCTTTTTCATTTAATTCCTGATGTGTATCCCATTTGAAAGTATTTTCCCTGGGAGGACAGACCTCAATGAAGTCTCAGCTTCTGCCCATTCTAGCAATTTTGCCAACTTCAATGCATGTCCCAACTGACCCTTTGGGAGACAGAAGTAGTATCAGATGGATGCTGGGCTCTTTCCTTCAGGTTTAATGATGTACCCCAGAGCCAAGAAAATATGCCTTATCCCAGTTCCTTCTATTTTTTAGTTCTCTACCTAATACCTGTTTAACTTTAAAGCACTGCCATGCTTTTATTCCAGGATGAGTAAATCTCTGCATCTTGGAGCATCTTAGCACAGAGAGATTATGTGTAAGAATAAAGTATGGTTACCAATTCATAGATTGGCTAGTGAAGCCCTGGTCTAAACCATCAAAACACCAAAAATTACTTAATCTCTTGCTCATAATTGTTTCTCTGGAAATATTTGAAAGCTCATGAGGATTGAGAAGAATGTCTAATCACCAATAATCTATCATGCAACCTAAAAGTCCCTTCTCATTTGGTTTTGATTTGAGAATTATAAGTCTTTGTGTTCAACCACATCTTTCTCCTTAATGCATTTATACTCTGTGGGTTTGATTTCTAGGTGATCAAAATTTTTGCATCTTTTGCTTTAATGCACATTCAGTTTCAAGTTGAAACCATTAAGCTTCTAGTTTTCTTTGGAACAGGCAATTTCAATAGACTTGGGATGAGAAATGCCAACAACATCCAAAGAAAGAAGTATGGAGACTGAATGTAGATAAAATCATAACATTTTAAACTTGTTTGTTTTGTTTTTTCTGTTTTTTATTTCCTTTTGACCTGATTTTTCTTGCACAACATGACACATATGGTAATATGTTTAAAAGGATAGCATATTTTTAACCTATGTCACATTGCTTGCTGTCTTGGTAAGGGGAAGGGAAAGGAGGGAGGGAGAAAAATTTGGAAACCCAAGTTTTACCAGAAATGAATGTTGAAAACTATCTGTATGTGTATTTTGAAAAATACAATTTAAGAAAAATAATATTTTCTTTGAAACACATTAAATAGTTATTTAATAATATTAATGATAATAATAAATATATTTCATACATTCATTCTCTTTTTTACAAATAATATTCTAGATAAATGGAAAAAAGTTCATGTACCTTTTTTCTTAATAACTGAGGTCCAACAAAGGAGTTTACTATCTATTCAAAAATATAACTTCAGCATATAAAAAGTGGTAGACTATTTGGAAATAGCACTAGATATTTTCCCCAGGATGGTAATGAAAAACTCAAATATCTCCAGGTACCATTGATCTTTACATAATGGAAAAAAGTTTTAATTTGTTAAGTCTCAAAAGAATACCTAATTCACAAACACTTTGATCAACTTAAATTTGTTCGATATTTACTGATATGGAAAGAATCATTGTTTACTAAAATGAAAATAAAATTAACACATAGCACCAAGAGAAGGAAATTTTGTCAGAAAAAAAATGTAGAATGATTCCAACATTCTGGAAATAATATTTAATTATGCTAACAATAAATTTGCTACATTGAATAAAGTTGGAATTTGTATGCATTCTTGGGTGGGCTAAATATCAAGTGCTATGTGAGCCTGATAACTTACATAATCAAAAGTTCCAGTGCTTAAAAGTAGAGACTAAAATTACCCAGACATAGTAAATAGTTCACTAATCTTAAGTAGCGGTTGGACGGGTAATCCCTTTAAATCTGAGTAACCTTAGGCATATGGCCTCATCTCTCAATTTTTTCATCTCTCAAAATGAGGAAATGGCATGAGATAGCTTATTATATCTCTGCTGATTCTAAGTCTAATATAATTTGATGTAAGAAAATATTGTTCGTAATTTTATAATATGATAATCTTAACAATCCAATAAAAATCACAAAATCTAGAAATTCACAACCAAGACTACCATAAATACTTCTTCACAAAGAATTTCAAACCATATTTTGGAGAATCATTACTAATAACATTTTTTTTCAATTTGTGTGGGAAGATGTGCAATTAGATTCACTTTATCAAAAACATCAACAAAAGCTTTATCTTAGGAAGAATGCACAAAATGATGGAGTTTCAAAAATAAAAAGTCATCTGATGGTAAAATTGACAATCAGAGAATTTATACAACTTGTCCTAGTTCACAGAGCTACTAAATTAATGATGCATTCTGAAGAAGAGCCTAAATCCCTTGACTTCTAATCAATGTCCTTCTTACTTCTACATGCCATTATTTTAAAAAGTGATAGATAATATTAATGAATGGCAAATAAAGTTAAAGCAAAAAAAATCTTTCATTTTTCCATTCCTGGAACTTCCTAGTCACCATGCAAGAAATGTAACACATCATTTATGAGACATATTGGAGAATGGGTATTCCATAAAAATCCAATTTTCCAGATAACTGAAGCTTGTCATTTTAAGTGCTGAGACTGAAAAAAGTCAATTTTGTATGTCTTCTACAAATCATGCTATCTTAAACTCTTCCTATGCACATGCAGTTTGAGTTTGTATTATCTATATTTGCAAATATTATCTTCTCCCTACTTGGATATAAGTCCCATATGTTCATAGATTATATCTAATGTCATCTTTGTCATTTCCCTTGAGATTTAGTGCAACATTCTACAGATTTAACAAATATGTAATGTATTTTTGGCTAGTGAAGCCCTGGTCTAGACCATCAAAACACTAAAAACTACTTAGTCACTTATTGTAAATTAATCAGATTTTTAGGATTGATTTCTTTCTAAAATCTTAATTCTTTGGTAGAGGAATGGTAGAAGATTGCTAAGAAATAAGAGCAAATATTTAATAAATGTATTACTAGAAAGAAAGGCCATACAGTAGACAGAAAGAAAAGCTTACAATGAAGAAGGCCTGAGTTCAAATATGTCATCTGAATCTTAAAAACAATGTGACCCTTCACAAATCACGTATGTCTCCGTTTCCTCATACAAAATGGGGGAAATAATAGCACCGATCTAAAACTTTTAGTTGTTATCAGGATAAAATGAGAAAATTATTATAAAAAGCTTAGTGTGATGACTGGCACATAGTAAATTTTATATAAATGTTAGCTATTATTACCATTATGCTGTTTAATTTAATACATGTATAAACACAAGCTTAAAAAAATGTTTTTAACGGAAGCTCACAGCCTCTTATGCAATAATGCATTTTTGTATTTGAAAATGTTTTGTTTTATTGGTTATTGTTAACTTCAAAATACAAAAAAAAAATAATGTTTAAAATAATCAGTAAAGTTAAAATGGTTTGTCTCCTGTCACACAATTAGTAAGAGTCAGGGAGAAAGGGCCAAAAGTAAGATCATTAGAGCATAGATTTAGAGCAAGAAAATTTTGAGGCTTTCTAGTCCAAACACAGACTCTTGTTTCTCATTCTTCGCAAAGATACAGATGATATGAGGGGCCTATATAAGGTAGCTATGTAAGGAGGGGCTTTTAACCTATTTTCCTAATTCCAAATATAGCACTTGATGTTCTATACTTTCATTTCTAATTCTGCTATTCTTTCCACAATGCCATTCATAATAGCACACACACCAAATGCTCAATTTGCTTTTAAAATAAAGGGAAAAAAAACCTTATCAGTTAATTTTGCATATTCGGATTTCAATTTATATTTCAGATTTGAAAAAGGCCCACATTTTGGCACTAAAAACCAAACTCATATACTAGAAGCAGCTTTCAGTACAGAAAATAATGCCTCTGGTGAAATCTATGGGAGTTGCCCCAAGAAAGTAAAAGATATTATAGTCTAAGGAGATAGAATCCAAACTCAGACCAAAAAAATCATGACTAATAGTATTTATCTAAAACATTCATGACCCTTATCCTTTAAAAATTGTATTTTTAGACACACAATTCACCATTTTTCAAACATCTAGATATTTGGACTTAATGCATACAAATAGAATCCTAGCTTCTAAAACAAAAGAGGGAAACATTCATATAAAATATATATACATATATTTGACAGGTCAGGATTATTAGGAAGAAAACCCCTCTTTCTAGTATTCAGAATTGTCTGTAACATATGCCTAATTACCCCCTCTATAAACAAGGAGGGTTTTGTTTAGCCATATTTACAATACATCCTTACTTCCAAATTATATGTTTAATCATGGAAGGGATAAAGCACAGCAAATGTCATGGTTTCTTATCCTAAACCAGTGGAGGAAGCATGAGTGTGTGTTAATTATTTTTTTCCCCAAAGTTGTCTCATCTTCTGATCTGCTTAGTCATCAGCCACATGTTTAGTTGCTTTGTTTTTTTCTACAGATAAATGCAGTGTGTGTGTGTGTGTGTGATCTTCTTATTTAGTGAAGGGAAATTGGAAAGTTCATAAAGTCTATATTTGTTTTGTCTAGATAGTTTTAAAGATATAGTATATTGCTGAAGGACTCAGAGATTGCTTGAACTGTGAAGTAAAATATAGAAAGATGATAAATTGATCAAAAATTAAAAGCAGTCCAAGATAATGGAAAGGTCTTAGGATTACAATTTAGAAGATCAGAATTCAAGTCCTGGTTCTTATTATCTGTGTGATCCAACTTAAGCCTCTCTATCTTCAATTTCTTCAAATGAAATATAAGAATGTTTAATAATGAAGCTATCTGATGTGCTGCTTTGGGGCATAGCAAATTTTTCCTTACTAAAGGTCTTGAAGAAATCTTTGAAGGAGTGCTTGTGGATATGATGTAAAAAGGGATTTCTATTTATAATGGTCTCTTCCATTTATTAAATTCAAAATAAATCAAAAGTGTATAGGACAAGCTATCTCTTTTATTCTTTGTTGGAAATCTAAAACTATATAATTTCTCAAATCTATAAATTACCTTAAAATTGAATACCTTTGTTCATATTTCCTTTAAAGTTTTATCTCAAACTTTGATGCCCATTAATCATTATTTTTTCATTGTTAAGAAATCAGATAATCTAGGCTAATGTATAATAAGTTGTTTTACATTTCATAAAATTTATCTACATTCTCTCTGCTTATATGTTACAACTTTCCCAATTAATATCAATCCTAAAAATCTGATTAATTTACAATAAGTGATTTTAAAGTAGAAACTACAAAAAAAAAATAAATAAAACTCTTGCCTGTATTCTGAGACATTACCAGAGTCACTTTCATTTGATTCAGATTACAAAAATGGAATTTCATTCGTCATATCTAAAAAGCATATTTCACCTCTTGGTTGATCAATCAACCTGAGCATTCCTCTGGAAAGTTCATTTTGTTTTGCTTTCTGATTTTCCATAGCTATTGATCATTCTTTGTATCTGTAGAGTATTTACAAAGTACATTCCCATGTACTTTCTCATTGTATACTCAATACAAGTTTGTCAGGTAAACAGAAGTTATATTATTAGCTTATTTTCAAGATGAAATAATTGGATACTAAATCTAGAGAATCCAGAGAAAATTTACTCAACACCTTCATTTTACAAATAAAGAAACTGAGGTACAGTAGTTTAAGTTACTTATGCAGCATCAATCCAAAACACCTGGTACAAGGTTAGGCACGAATTAATGAATAAGCAAGAGACAGAACCAAGATGTCCTAAATCTTAGCCAGTGATTTAAAGTTAATTTCATTGTCATTGATTCCAAAGTTTTTTTTTCTTTTTTCAGTCTATATAGCATGTTTCCCATTTTCCATGCACTTCACTTTAAAAATATATATATATATATATATATATATATAGTTTTAAATCATTAGCCATTGAAATTCTCCCAAAGGGTTCACACACATGTGAATTTTATTATCAATATCAATATCAAAAAGCACATGTATAGTAATATCTAAGGAAGAAACTTCTTTATAGAAGGGGTTATTGATTCCCACCAAAAACCAACTGACTATTCATTTAGCTAAAGCAGCAAGAAATCCTGAGAGATGAGGGGCACCTTATGCTGGAAGAATATAATCAACACTACTGTCTTGAGCACAATCTGCCTTAAAATCCCTTAAAAAATCAACTTAGGACACTGAACCCAAAGTTCTTTGTAAATAGCATTACATTTCAGTCCTGCTTGAAGTTCAGCCCCTGTAACTATCATCTGAGGATGCAAATCCTGTACAGAAGAACTCTGGTCAGCTGTCCCCAGCAGACATATACCAGGACAAAAATCTAGATCGTGGAAGTAGAAAATATATATGAGGGAGAGTAGGTCGGAGTATGCTTGAAGCAACTTTTAAAAACTCTGCCATCTCAATCGTCACCTCCTCTCAGATCTCACTGGAAAGATCCAAAGTCCCAAAACTCCAGAGCCTTGAGATAAAGAATTTCTTTATCTCCCTGCATTTAAAGAACTCATAACCCAAGGGAGAAAGACAGCATACAAAAAGAAGCTGGAAAAGTCAAAGTAGGTCCTATGAAGGCATAATCATGATTGGGCTCAAGTCTAGAGAAGTACAGATGATAAATGAAGAGAAAGATGGTTTGGGATTACCTCTTGGGACAGTTCTGAGAGAAGTGCAAACATCTCCAGACCAGCTCTGCAGAATTAACAATCCAAACGCTCAGGAGGCAGCTGGAATGCCCAGGCGGCCCAGATTTTAAAACTGACTTGTCAAGAACAGTGTCTGGGTCTGATGGCTGAGTATCAGAAGACTGAAGGATCTTCCATCGTTGAGGGATGGCAAACACCACTGTCTTAATCAGATGTCTTCCGGGCTGTGTCTGTAGGGGAGAAGGAGCTAGCCCATCCTTCTGAGATCAGCAGCAGCTGTTGCTGGATGTGGGCACTTGCTTGAGAGTAAAGCCCCTGATTTCAGTCCCAGGGCAGAGATGATGGCTATGGTTTTAAGCTGTCATCTCATCCAAATAAGGCATAAAAAAACACAGAAGAAGCTAGGGGAAGGTAGATAGTGATGGAAACATTCTAACTGTGAATGGAGTTATAGAGGGAACAATAAGTGTTCATAGAAGTGTACAAAGGTGTTCTAAATTGAAAAAGAAATAAGAAGGTAAAGAGATAGCTTGGGGCAAGAGGATAAAGAAGGGACTCTTGGAGAGGTGAATAGGTTAAGAAATAGCATAGTAAAGTAATGAGTAGAAAAGGAAAGCCAAGAAATAAGGAAGAATAGGAAAAGAGTGAGAATGATAATTATAAAAAATAGGAGGGAGGAAAATACAGAACAAGCAATTATAGCTTAGAATACTAATGGAATTAATTTTCCCTTAAAATGGAAACTGATAGCTGATTTAATTTAAATACAACATTATGTTGTTTTCAAGCAATACTATAAAATGAGACACACAAAGATGAAATAAAGGTCAGCAGTAGAATTAATTATGTAAAAAAAAAAGCAGGGATAGTAATCATGATTTGGATAAAATTAAAGCTAAAATAGATCTAATCAATAGAACAAATACGGAAATTACATTATGTGTCATCCATATCATTTAATATTGTTTGAGAACATTAATAAAGCAAAACTAGTCAATATAAAATATTTTGAGAATATAGCTGCCAAAAGAGATACATAAACATTAAACAACTTTCATATAAATAAAATCAGATCTAAATAATCAAAATAATATATATTGAACTTGGACTTATGCAGGAAAAATCTGTTCACCTCCAGAGAAGCACATAATAGGAGAAATAAGCAGAGAATGATCTTGTATATGTTTGTGACTATATACATTCATGTTATAAGCATATATATATATATATATATATATTTCCATTTAATTGTACCCTTCTTTACAATAAGAATGGGATGAGTTGGGAGAGGGAAAGGGGGAAAATGAAGTAAGAAGTGCACAGCAGAATACAAACAATAAACCTACAAGGAAATAAAGAAAAGTTGGGCAGCTTTAAAAGCAATGTATTGTATTTATTATATAGGTTTTCTTACAATGCAAATTGTTTTATATTGAATTCCCACTTAATTTCTGCTATGTAAATAACATTTTTCCCTATTCTGATTTGTATTATTTTTAAAATAAATAATGGAATTTAATCAAAAAATGTGAATTCTGCTTTATTTATTTTTATAGCAGTAAGTTTATTTATAATACACATTGCTTTATGAATCATATTGGGAGAGAAAAAGGGAAAAACCATGAGAGAGATAAAAAGAAAAAAGTGAACATAGTATATGGTGATTTACTTTCAGTTTCCTTAGTTCTTCTTCTGGATGCAAATGGCATTTTCTGTCCAAAATCTATTGGGATTCCTTTGGATCACTAAACCATTGAGAAAAAGCAAGCCTTTCAAAGTTGATTGTCGCACATTCTTGTTATTATTTTGTACAATGTATTCCTAGTTCTGCTTGTTTCACTCATCATCAATTCATGTAAATCTTTTCAGACCTTTCTATAATCGGGTTGTTCATCATTTTTTTAAAAGAACAATAATATTCCATTACTTTCATGTACCACAACTTGTTCAGCCATTCCCCAATTGATGGACAGCCACTCCTTTTCCAATTCTTTGCTACAACAAAAAGAGCTGCTACAAACATTTTGGCCCATGTGGATCTTTTTCCCTCCTTTATGATTTCCTTGGGATACAGGCCCATGTAATGGCACTGTTATAGCATTGCAAAGGGTATAGATAATTTTATAGCCCTTTACACATAGTTTCAGATTACTTTCCAGAATGGATGGATCATTTCACAATTCTACCAACAAAGCATTAGTGTCCCAGTTTTCCCACATCCCCTCCAATAATCATTATTATTTTTTCCTGTCCTCTTAGCCAATCTGAGAGATGTGAGGTGGTTCCTCAGAGTTGTTTTAATTTGCATTTCTCTAATCAAAAGTGATTCAGAACATTTTTTCATATAACTATAAATAGTTTTAATTTCATCATCTGAAAAAAATTGACCATTTATCAATTCGTGAAATGCTTGTGTTCTTATAACTTTGATGCGATTTTTAAAATAGATTTTAGAAATGAGACCTTTATCAGAAATATTGGCTGTGAAAAATTTTCCCAGCTTTGTACTTCCCCTATAATCTTGTTTGTGTTTGTTTTGTTTGTGCAAATTTGTTTTAATTTAATATAATCAAAGTTGTCCATTTTGTTTTCATAATATTCTCTAGTTTTTCTTTGGTCATAAATTCCTTCCTTCTCCAAAGATATGATAGGTAAATTATTTCTTGCTCTCCTACTTTTTTATGGTATCATCTTTTATGCGCAAATCGTCTTCCCATTTTTACCTTATTTTGATATATGTGAGATGTAGATCTATGCTGAGTTTCTGATATATCATTTTCCAGTTTTCCCAGCATTTTTTGTCAAATAGTGAACTCCAATTCCAGAAGCTGGAGATGGGGGTTTAATCCAATTGCTATAAGATTTAGATTGCTATAGACCTTGATTATTGTGGTGTAGGCATCTAATCTATTCCACTGATCCACCACTCTTTTCTTAGCCAGTACCAAATGGATTTGATTACTGCTACTTTTATAATATAGTTTCAGGTTCTGCTTGATTTTTAACAGTTTTATTTGACAATTGAAATGAAAATACATGGGGGAAAAAAAGACAATAAAATCAACTCCTATTTCCCTCTTGATAGGCATAAAAAGGATTATAGCCTCTGAGTGTAATCAGATAAATATCTGTACAAGGAATCAATTTAATTTTAAGTCATGGGATTATTGATCCAGAAGAGTGAAAAGTGATCTTACAGACCACCTAGTCTAATCTCTTTGTATGAAAGAAAGAACTTTGGACCGGGATATTTTGAGTTACCTAAGATCATAGAAGTGGTAAATGAAAGCAGTGAAAGAATTGAAATCCACTTTAGAGGGAAAGAATTTTCTTTTATATGTTTTATGTAAAATATTTTAAATATTTCTGGACTCCTTCATGACTATTTCGATTCAAAATATCTATCTGAGATGTCTGTATTTCCAAGATGAAATTGGTTACCATAGTATTGTCATGATGTTAAGATAAATGTGGATCAAAGTTAGTACTGGAATATTAGCATATAAATACCAGAAATTATACTAAAATGATAAACATATTTGCTAATGTTATGTTTTGTAATATGAAATTTTATGGAAATACAAAGTAAAAATTATTTGTTTTTACATATGAAATGATTAATTTGTCACAATATCTTGTATTTTTCCTATAGAATTCAATGTTTTAGATATATTAGTATATCTGTTTCCATAAGAAAAAATTCACAAGTAATTATTGTTTTAAAGGATAGATAAGCTAAAGTTCATAGAATTTTTAGACTCTGTAATTGCCATCACATAGCTTTTCCTGAATCTCAAATCTATTCCCCATTTTCCATGAATGACAATCTATTTTCTCATTATAAATCATCAACAATAATCCTCATGTTTCTGTCTTAGTTATTCAATTAATTATAATAAATGAGGACTCTACTTAAATTTAGAAAAAACTTTGTTTCAATCTAGGCTTAAATATTTACCAGTGATATAACTGGTAAATATCTTAATCTTTCTTGAGTTCAGTTTCTACATTTTTGACATGGACATATATTTGCATTTATCTTACCAGATTGTAGTGAGGATTTAATGAGATCATGTGTCTGGAGTGTTTTGTAAAACTTATATCCTTAGTGACTAGAAGATACTGGATACTTACCAATTGCTTACTGAATTAATTAATAAACAAATGAACAAATTCTATATAAACATGAGATTTTAAAAAAAATTCCCTAAATACAGGTTTTTCAGTTTTTTCCCTATACTTTTGAAGTCACTGAGTATTAAAATAAAAGTTGATTTGGCTTATAAGACTTTATTAGGTAATACATAAAATTTCTCATTGACTGGAAAATAAGGTATTAATCAATATACTTTAAATTTAAATTTTAATTTAACATTTTAATTTTAATTGGATTGCTACTTTTTATCATCATGTAACAACTACAACAAATAGCATTCTTGGAAAATATCTTTCTTACTTTGGCTAATTCATACACTGTTCAGTGAAATTCTTCTCTATTACTCATTTTTACACCTCACACACACAAGCATGTGACAAGTGGAATCTGAAACAAAGATCTGAGCTTCTGTGCACATTAATTTATTAAACAAATCAGGCTAATTGAATAACAAATTGGGACTGTGCCTTGCTCAACTTGGGATTCCCCCAAAGGTGGGGGAAAATATTTTACTCTATTAAAAATTAGTAATCAAATTGATAAATTAATTTTAAAAATTAACCAGGATATAAATACAGGTAATCTAATTTCAAACTAGAGAAAATTTTTCACTTGGGAGAGAGATAACAAATAGAGATGCAATTCCCTGAAGCAGATAAAGAGAGGTGTACTATTCTCCAAAGTGTAGTCAACCAAAGGAACATGAAAACAATAAGACATTAACCAGTACAGGGGCAATTTTCAAATAAGATATATGGATTTCTGGAAATGTATAATTGCAAAAAAACTCATTGAGTCATAACTTTTGGATTTGACTAGATTTCTGGTCAGTGTAACCTAGATTCTTAGCTAAGAAGTTCAGAGGAGTAGCTAGAGAGAATTCAGATTTCCAGTCATGGTGAACTAATTTCAAACAACATGATAACTTTTTGTCAAAATTTATAATTGAATAACTACTTACAAAATACAGAAATTGGGCTAGACTAATAATTGAATAGAAAGGGAACTGACTTCAATTCAGAGCTGGGTTCCGAAGTAGACCTAAATTCCCACAATGCCCATAAATGAAAATTAGTGATCCTAGGTTCCCCTCATTAGAGTTATGCAGTTATAATAAATGGAATCAAACAAAAGGACCTCAGTTGTCCTCTAGACCTATTCCTACCTAAACAAATATCACTTTTATTATTAATCTGGAAAATGATTTCATAACCTTATTTTAAAGAGTTATAGTGACAAAGACACTCATCCTCAAGGCTGTATCCCATTTCACTCTGAGTTATTTCCAATCATACATTAAATCTAAATTTGAATCTTTCCATCTTCTTCAAACTTCGTAGCTCAGCTGTCTGGGGTTACTTTTTGTCATATTTATAGCAATCTCTCTCCCACTTCTTTCATACTATCAAAATAATATCACATTTCAAGAGCCCAGGAATTCTATTTTATTCATCTTTGAACCTTCTTCAATTCCATCTCTAATTGCCTCAAGTGTTTTCTTCAGTCATTTGCAGTCTGATTCTTTATGAACTTCATGTAATAGGCAACTAAATAAGTATTTGTTAGAATGTATAACGATTGTTCCAGAAATTCTCACCTAACACAAGAAACCAAGGTTTACTTATAAGATTCTCACATTGATTGCCTCTTGCCCCTACTAAAGTGAATTCTGGGAATTTAATATCTATAACGCTCCGGGGTGGGGGTGGGGGACATGTCATCCCTTTACAAACATTAGACTTCACAAGGCATTAAAACATAGACTTATTTTAGAAAGGCAAAGAAACAAAAAAAAAATCACACCTGAAACATTAAAAAAGCAAAAATCACTCTTTCAATAAAACAGTTTTCTCAGAGTAAAATATCGGCAATTGCAGTATTGCAGTGATTATGAATTCAGTAAAGACTGGAGTTCAAGTTTTACTACATTCTGTTTCCATTTTCTATTCTCAGTAAATATTGTGGGTCCTTCTTACTATGGTCAGAGATCTCTAGATGATGTGTCTAGAACATAATAAAAAAAATCAATGTTAATTAACTCATTGACTAATTCAATCCCTCTTGCCTCTGTTGATAGGTTCATTCCAACTTCACTCTTCCTTTTCCTTTGTATATATTCCGCAGATGATTCTAATCCTTTCCCCTTGGGATCAGGCTGACCCATGGAGTGATTATGGTGAAGGCAACCACCATTTTTATAAAAGTCTTCAGGGAGTAAAGTGACTTAGGTATTTAGGCCTCTTACTGTTTTGCAAGATATTCCACAATGCTGTTATTTATGAATTAAGACTGTTCTGCTCCCTTTTGTTCTAGGTTATATGGGATCACCTTATTTGCAGTTCATCCCTCCACCATATCTCCATGCTTTTGCAGAATATAAAACAGTAGATTTATTTTTCATTAAGTCTTCAAATAGAAGGATTGAGGTTCAATGAGTCACTTTTTCTCTTCATGTCTTTTCATCTTACATTTTTCTCTGGAGTTATTGCCTAGCCTAGGCTGTTCCTCAAAGATCTCTAATAAGAGGTGGGGAAAGAAAGTTCCACTTGGAATAACCACCTGAGAAGGAGATTAGAGAGGGATTCTTTTCCTAAAAGTACACAAATAAATGAACAAAAAGTATCTAAATCTAATTGATCCAATTTTCAAATGCAGGGGTGATTTTCTAATATCTTTTTCACTGTGATTTGGAAGGAGAATATAATGCATTTTTTTCTCGAAATTAGAACTCTAGAAATCATGAGTAAGTTTACCTAAAAACAAAAGTTCACTAATTGAATCTGGATTGCAATGGAGCAAACCAGTTGATTCATACTTTGCAATATAGGGACTTCCTTAATTTTATGCATTTGAAATATTAGCTTTCTATGGTGGATTGAATTCCCTTGCCAGGAGTTCCCTATGCAGATAAATTCATGAGTCTAGTCTTAATAAAATAATGTATCAGGTGTAAGAAATTGAAATATAAAAAATAACCTTTTTCTTCAAGAGTCTTATGTTTCTATTGTAGAGTGTTGGAAAAGGAAGGGTTTACAAATCATTTATAAATGAATTTTTTTTTAATTTTCAAAGCATGACACAAAGTAGAAGCAACATGGCACATTGTATATCCAGTTAATCTCAAAACCAAAAAATCCCTGTTACAATACCTCCTATGACACTTAATGGCTGGATGTCCTTGGACAAGGTACTTAACATATCAGAGGGAAAGACACATTTTACTATTTTCAGAGAAGGTGCCAACCTACATTGTTAAAGAGAGTTTCAACATATGGGATTTCTTTAAATTAAAAATAAAACATGACCACTATCTATCTGTAATCTATACAAGTGATTTCTGGAGGGTAGAGGGAAATCAGAAAAGTACCGGCTTATTTTTGATAAGGCAATTAGGGTTAAGTGACTTGCCCAGGGTCACACATCTAGGAAGTGTTAAGTGTCTAAGACCAGATTTGAACTTAAGTCCTCCTGATTTCAGGTCTGATGCTCTATCCACTGTATCACCTAGCTTCCCTATTAAATGATATTTGAGCGGAGTTAACAATGAGCTAGAGATTTCAAGAGGCATGACTGAGGAAATAGGGCATTTCAAACATAGAGAATGATTGCTAGAATGGCATAGAAATAGAAAATAAACTATTCCGTGAATCCTCACTCAACTACTTATTACTTGTATGGTCTTGGTTCATCATTTCCCTTCTTCTGAACTCAGTTTATTATTGCATAAAATGAGAGGTTTGAGCTACATCGTTATGAATGCCCTACCCAATTCTAAATCTTCTTAATCCATGTATAATAGGGACAAATGACCAGTTTCTGAGCTTTTTTTTTTTTTTTTGGTCCCAACAGTCACATTTGAAGTTCATCATAATCAAAGATTACGCTGAGAAATAACTGAGATATAGTTCTTTCACTCTTACTTGGATTATTCCAATAGTTTCCTAATTGGTTCTTCTGCCTCAGGTTTCTCTCTACTTCAAACCATCCTCCATTAAGCCACCAAAGTTATTTTCCTAAAGTGCAGGACTAATCATGTTATCCTTCTATTCAATATGTACAGTAGATTCCTGGGATCATATACAAACTCCTGTTTGGCATTTAGAGCTTTTCACAATTTGGTCCTCTACTTCCTTTCCTGCCTTATTACATATTTATTCCATATAATCTATAGACTGGCCTAACCTATCTATCTCCAATTTCCATGGTTTAGCAATGGCCATCTATCCCTTATTTCACCTAAGTGAGAAGTAAAATTGTAAGGTTCTGTTTCCACAATTAAAAAGTTTCAGAGATTCATTATCTGTTGCCATGGTAAAAAAGAATGTGATCCTCCCTCTTCTTCTTCTTCTTCTTCTTTTTTTTTTTTTTAATTAATTGAGGCAGTTGGGGTTAAGTGATTTGCCCAGAGTCACATAGCTAGGAAGTATTAAGTGTCTGAGGTCACATTTGAACTCAGGTCCTCCTGACTTCAGGGCTGGTACTTTATCCACTGCACCTCCTAGTTGAATAATATTCATTATTTGCAATCTAGTACTCTCTGATGATGAGAATCAGGTCCAAAAGAGAATTTTCTTTGTTGGTTACACCATCTTGTGAAAGATCTAATGCAAGTAAAATTTACTTGGCTGTGCTTTAGCAATAAGAGATTTAGGTAATTGAAATTTTCCTTTATTTACTCATATCTCTGTGCCTCCAGAAATAAATTTGAATATACAAAAATTAAATAAATGTATTATGTTAGCAATATAAAAGGAAATGAACAAAACTTATGCTGAAAACAATCGTTTGATGTTCAAATGTTTGTGGCAGTCCTATTTGTAGCGGCAAGAAACTGGAAACTGAGTTGGAGAATGGCTGAATAAGTTATGATATATGAATGTTATAGAATATTATTATTCTGTAAGAAACTATCAGCAGGATGATTTTAGAGATGCCTGGAGAGACCTACATGAACTGATGCTAAGTGAAGTGAACAGAACCAGGAGATCATTGTACACAGCAGCAACAAGAATATAAGATGATCAATTCTGATGGACATGACTCTCTTCAACAATGAGATGATTCATATCAGTTCCAGTGATATTGTGAGGAAGAGAGTCATATGCACCCAGAAAGAGGCCTGTGGGAACTGAGTCTGGTTTACAACATAGCATTTTCACTCTTTTTGTTGTTGCTTGCTTGCATTTTTTTCTCATTTATTTTTCCCATTTGATTTGATTATTTTTGTGTAGCAAAATAATTGTATAAATATGTAATCATATATTGAATTTGATATATTTTTACCATGTTTAACATATATTGAACTACTTGGCATTTGGGCAAGGTTTTGCAAGGGTTAATGTTGAAAAATTACCCATGCATATGTTTTTTGTTTTGTTTTGTTTTGTTTTAATTTAAATTTTATTTTATTTAATAATAACTTTGTATTGACAGAATCCATGCCAGGGTAATTTTTTACAACATTATCCCTTGCACTCGCTTATGTTTCATTTTTTCCCCTCCCTCCCTCCACTCCCCCCCCAAGATGGCAAGCAGTCCTATATATGTTAAGTATGTTGCAGTATATCCTAGATATAATACATATTTGCAGAACCAAACAGTTCTCCTGTTGCACAGGGAGAATTGGATTCAGAAGGTAAAAATAACTCGGGAATAAAATCAAAAATGCAAATAGTTCACATTCGTTTCCCAGTGTTCCTTCTCTGGGTGTAGCTGTCTCTGTCCATCATTTATCCATTGAAACTCAGTTAGGTCTCTTTGTCATAGAAATCCACTTCCATCAGAATACATCCTCATACAATATCGTTGTCGAAGTGTATAATGATCTCCTGGTTCTGCTCATCTCACTTAGCATCAGTCCATGTAGGTCTCTCCAAGCCTCTCTGTATTCATTCTCCATGCATATGTTTTGAAAATAAAAATCTTTAATAAAATGAAAGAAAGGAAGGAAGGAAGGAAGGAAGGAAGGAAGGAACAAAGGAACGAAGGAAGGAAGGAAGGAAAGAAGAAAGGAAGGAAGGAAGGAAAGAAAGAGAAGGGAAGGAAGGAAAGGGAAGAAAGGAAGGGAAGGGAAGGAAAGGAAGGGAGGAAGGAAGGAAAGGAAGGAAGGAAGAAAGGAAGGAAGGAAGGAAGGAAGGAAGGAAGGAAGGAAGGAAGGAATGAAGGAAGGAAGGAAGGAAGGTAGGAAGAAAATAGTTTGATGTTCTAGGTGGCTATGGCAATAAAGGGTTATAAAGCTATTTGCTATATCCCTCTCCTCCTCTGTCTCACAAATAAACTCCAAATATCCCTTGTCTTGAATACTTCCCAAGGTTTCTTCTTCCTTATGTTCTCATCGCATGTTCCAGTGTCTTCCCTACCCTTTAGCCACAAGGGATAAACCATTTTACTCAAAGAAGATGCAGAATAACATACATGCATACATTCCCTTCCATATGCCATGTGGGAGAGAGCCAAACCTAGCCATTTTTGGTAAAATGAAAAGGGCCCAGGACCCCTAAAAACCAAGCACTGAAGTTGGCTTGCAAGTTCCTTTCAAGTCTGATTTTCTAACCATTGTATACTAATTTTCTTTCCCAGTTTAATGAACTTGCTTTCATTATTTATTGAACTATTTTCTTATCATTATTAGTTGTAGACCTGATCTCAAATCCCTATTAGCTTAGATTTAATGTCAAGACAACACAAGGTAATAATAATAATAATAATAATAATAATAATAATAATAATGTTTTCTTAGTCTTAACATAGCAAAGATTTGCAGCAAAAGTGCATTAGTGCCTAGTTTTGTTAATAGATATTTCCCTCAACATCATCATAAGAAATGAGTTTCTTCAATTGGTTAGGATGTAGTGAATCAGGGAGCCTCCAGGTGTCCACCATATTGGAAAGCCATACCATCTACCCTCAGTTTTAAAGCCTAGGAAAGAACATGATATAGCCAGAGGACATACTGCAAGGTGGAGCCTCATATATCCTAATTTTACAAATGAAGTATTTAGGGATGAGAGAGATGAAGTAACTTTTCCACATTCACATCCTTGAATTCAATCACTTCATTTCGCCAATGACCAAACTGAGGCAAGGGAAATTGAAGGGACTTGTCTTGAGTCACACAGATTAGAATTGCCTCAGGTAATATTTGAAGCCCACCATGGACTTCAGATACTTCAAGACAACAATGAATTTCTCCAGACTTCAATTCCTCAAAATCATCTAAGTACAATTATGTAATTGTGGTAGAACTAGATGATTTCAAATCTTCCTTTCAACCCCTCTTTGATTCTATCAGTGTTGGAACCCTAGACTCCTCTGTTCCTCAAGCTGAATACTGATTTAGGTATTTTCAAGAAATTTTTCTTGAGAGTGAAACAGGGTAGAGGGCATGCAATAGAAAAACAGAAAATTCAATGTCGCTCTAGGACACAAGTAATTAAAATGGTAACCTAAAATTGAGCCAGCAGTAGTTAATTAACCAAAATAAAATTAGGCAAAGATTTAATTTTAAGTGAAACATAAGACCTTGCACATAGTTGGCATTCAATAAGAATTGGCAGGATTTAATTACATTAAATTTAAGGGTAGAGAACTTGCAAAGAGCAGATAAATAACATAATGTGTTATTTAATAATATTTAAAAATCCATGCATGAAACATCTACTAAGTGCCGAATACTAGGCAAGCTGTAGAGGGAGGCACAATATTTATGTAAATCACAGATCCTCTACTCAAAAACTTATAGTCTTATAGGAAGAAAAGCTGATAACACATACATCTAAAGTATACTATTTTATGTTAAGTATGTTAGAGAGTCATAAAATAAAGTGTTAGAAGAAGTAGGGAAAAGATTTCCATTTGAAGGGATGTAGCATAGGAATGAAAGGAGATATAGGAAAACTTCCTGGAGAAACTAACAGTTCAACTTGAAAAATATTTAATCCTGGGGCTAGGTGGTGCAGTGGATAGCACACCAACCCTGAAGTCAGGGGAACCTGAGTTCAAATCTGGCCTCAGACACTTAATACTTCCTCTCTGTGTGACCCTGGGCAAGTCACTTAACCCCAATTGCCTCAGCAAAAAATAAATAAATAAATATATATATATATATTCCTAAATTAAGCTTTTGCTTCACATTCTAGCTCTCTTCTAGGAGACACTAAAAACTGGAACTTGAATCCTCCTTCTATGACTTTTACTGAATGAATTTGGTCAAGTCATAACCTCTCTGAGTCTCTGTTAGCTCACTTGTACAATGAGTAAATTGGACTAGATAACGTCAAAAATCCCTTGCAACTCTTAAAACATTACTTAAAATCCATTATATTGTATTTCCTGGGATCAAAAATACATCAGCATATCAAGAAGGTAGGATTGTATCAATGTAGAAACTTCATAAAGTCAGACCACAACTCCTATTCAAAGTTTCCTGACAGTTAAATGAATGAAGGCACATTTTTTGATCATACTATTAGCTAGTGACTATCCAAGATGGGATTTGAACCCAGCTTTTATACCAAGCCATATACCAAGCCATATATCAAGCTTGAGAAAATATTGCTGATGTTTCCCTTCATGGATTTTCATATTAATCCAAGCAAAGCAGATCTCAGAGAAATGAGTAAAATTGGGAGACCCCAGAATAATTGTATAGAACTAAACAATTTCAACTTGATTAGAATGAATTATTCAATTTTCCATTCTACATCTTTTGAACTATAAATAGGTTCTATCATTTCTCTGATTCAGTCTTCTACATTTAGTATGCAAGTTATCTTTTCAATCGTGGTATGTTTTTTGATTCCTAATCTAAGATATAATTTGTTTCTTCAATCCAATAACTAAAAGCACTTGGTTTGGGTTGGGTCCAAATCTGTGATTTTTCATAGTAAGAAACTGCTCATAAAGAAACTCCTGCAAATGATGAAGATTGGTAGTTTATCTCTAATTTATACCTTAGAATCAATAAGTAAACAAGTACTTATTAAGGATTTTTTATATACCAGGTTCTCTACTAAGTACTACTAAGGAAAACAAAAGTAGTACTTTCCCTTCAGAAGATCATATACCTGTATGCTCTGAGCTTAAGTAGCTGGTCCAGGATAACACATTTAATAAATTTTTAATAAAAGACTTGAACCCATGTCTTCTTGACACCAAATATAGCCCCCAGTAGTCTTTACAATGCCCTGCAGAATTTGTCATAATGGAAAGGTAATTATCCACCCCTCTAGATGTGAATGACTCTAGAAATCCTGCTTAATTTAGGGTATGTGTATGTGAATATTGTTTCTAATGCATTTTCTCCTATGTAGCTGTAAAGCACCTTTTGATATGTGTTAATGAAAAAGGAGGAATTTATTTTTTTAAGAATTTTCTTTGTGTGAAAATTGAATGTGGTGAAGCTGGCAGTCTTTCAAGGAGTGGTAGGACAATATGCTAAATAAGCTCTTTTGAAAAGCTAAATGATACTTGAAATGTGTCCAAGAAGTTATTTCCAAAGACCTGTGGATTTATAAAGTGTTTTCAGTGACAAGTGCTTCTAAAGAAAATACTTGCATTCAACCTGGAATAAGGTTCTAGATAACAGAATTTAATCATTGCAGTAAATATTTTGTTGCTATAGTTGCATGTGATTCTATCCTTCCTTTACCCTCAAATGTACATCAATTGCTCATCCTTTATTTTAAGTGAGGGAAGATACAAATTCCTTCAATAGCTGATAAGTGAAAAGGAGGAAAAAAAGAGATCAAAGAGGAAGGGAGAGAGGAATAGAAGAGAAAGAAGTGGGGGGAGGAAATAAATAAGGAAGGAAGGAAGGAAGGGAGGGAGGGAGGAATGGGAGGAAGAAAGGAAGGAAAGAAAGAAAGGAAGGAAAGAAGGAAAGGAAGTGAGAGAAGGAAAGAAAGAAGAAATAAAGGAAGGAAGGTAGGAAGAAAGAAATGAAAGAGAGAAGGTAAAAAGAAAGGAAGGAAGAAGGGGGAGGGAAGGGAGGAAGAAAGGAAGGAAAGAAGGAAAGGAAGTGAGGGAAGGAAAGAAAAAAGAAAGGAAGAAAGGAAGGTAGGAAGAAAAAAATGAAAGAGGGAAGGTAAAAAGAAAGGAAGGAAGAAAGGAAGGGAGGGGGAAGGGAGGAAGAAGGAAGGAAGTAAGGAAACAAGGAAAAAAGGAAGGAAGGAACAAAGGAAGAAAGGAAAGGAGAGAGGGAGGGATGGAGGGAGGGATAAAGGAAGAGAGGGGAAGAGGGCAAAATGTCATCATTTTTGAGAGAAGAAAATTAATTTTTTGTGCTTAAAGGAGAAACATAGGTACAAAAGATGTTCTAGTCATTTCTGGTCCATCACTCTTCATAGAAGCAGAATTTAAAAAGGTAGAATTTTCATAAGGTTGAAAGATTATTTGACTTAGAGTCAGGTACCTGTGTTCAAATGATAACATTTATTCTTGCTGACTCCTCATAGTACCTGGAACACAGTAGCAACTTAATAAATATCTGTTAATGTGAGTTGACTTGAGTTCCCTAAAGCAGAGGTATAAATTTTTCCTTTCTCTCCTGTGTAAACTCCAGTGCTTCCTAAATTCATTAATATTGAACAGTAACTCCTTTTTGAGATGTTTTAAGCCATTGATAATCTAGTTTTTTCACTTTGATTAATCTTTATAGTCTTATCATATATGACTTTATGTTCTGCAACCTCAGACATTAATTAGGTGACCCTGGGAAATTCATTTGATATCTGTTTTCCTCAATTACTAATTGAGGATATTATCTATCAGAATTATTATGGAGATTAATGAAGATAGTAAAACACCACCTATAATATAACAGACGCTTCTCTCCCCCTTTTATACACTCTATGGTCCAGTCCAACCCGACATGCCCATGTAGGCTCTCATGTTTTCATGTCTTTGCCCAGGATTTACTCATGCTTAGAGCCCCCTTCCTACCTTCTACAACTCCCAGTTTCCTTCTATTTAAGCTCCACATCCTAGATGAGGATTTTTTCCTAATACTGACCACTATGAGTAATTGCCCTCTCCCTACACACACACACACACAAATTTTACATCATACTCCTATATATAGATATGTCTATATCCATATCTATATATCCATATATCATCTCTATCTTTGTCTCTGTACCTCTATATTTCTCTGATTCTGTTTTTTACACACACATATATATGCATATATACGTAAATATATCAACATAATACACATACATGTTATACAATAAAATATATAATATATATGTATGTAATAAATATACATATATCATAAACATATATGTGCATCTATGTGCATAATATATACACACATATGTATACATATATATTACAACAAATCTGTGTTGCTTACTCATTTAGGATGTAAGCTCTTTGAAGGCACAGATTATTTTCATCTCAGTCTTTATATCCCTAATACCTAGCACAGTGCCAAACAAGTGCTAGGTCCTTAATAAATACTTGTAAATTAATCGATTGGCATCAGGCAAGTCACAATGCAATGGAAAAAAAAATTAATGTATCTGAAGTCATAAGTCCTGGGTTCTAAGATCTCACTGCACCATTTGCTACTTGTATAAAAGCCAATTTCTATTTCTCTCTTTTTCCTCAAATTTAAAGAGCATATTTTGGTCTAGATAATTTCCAATGTTTTTTTCCAACTCCACTTCTATGGTACTAAGGACTGAATCCCTTTTGTCTAAGTTTTCTTGTTTGTAAAGATTTTGTTAAAGTTCTTTTCAGGTTCTTTACATCTCCTCAATCAACCTAGATACTCATCTCCTGTACAAAATTACCGTTACAACAAACATTTCTGTAATTAAAATTTCAATATAAAAGAAAAAAATCCAATAAACTTTATATTGGATACAATATTTTCTTTAGCCCCTGGCATGGTGCTTTGCTCACAGTGAGCACTTAATTAAAGTTTGTTGAATATTCAATATGACAAAATTAAGGTAAACAAAAATAATGTGTATACCCCCAGCTATCCTATACACCGGTGCCAAATTAATCATCTTAAAAAAAAAAAAAAAAAAAAAAACAGCCTGATCATATTATCCTCACATTTATAAACCTTCAGTGGTTCCATTTTATGTCAGATAATCCAACCTTCCTAGGCTGGCATTCCAGGCCCTATGCAAACTAGTATTTCTCTGTTAAATCTAATTGGCTGTTACTCCTCTACACAAAACTTCTCATCCCAAAAGGCCTTCCTCTAAATGACTATTGCTTTACACATTCTTCTGGCTTCTCCTTTATTTACTCATTCTGTTTCTCACATTAATGTTCCATAAGTAATTCTTATCTATTTTCTTTTTCCCCTTGCCTCTGGAACAGGTTTAAAGGAGGACTCTCAATCCTTTGAAGAAAATGTATTATGTTTATTAATCATTCCGAGCCCTTTTACTAAGCTGAATTTGATGATTAGCTGTCTTTGTTGATAGTATTTTATTTTTCTAAATTGATTGCCAGCTGTGTCCCTCATGCAAGTGGGGAGCATTGAATAATCAAGCTACACCAATGAGGAAAGTGCCATACAAATTAACTTTTTACAGAAAGTTCCATGCATATAATACTTAAAAGTTTGCAAAAACATTTACATATAGCATTGCATTTGATCCTCAAAAATAATCCCACTAATTAGATGTCATTATCCCCATTTTACAGATAAAGAACTGAGGATGAGAGAAGTTATTTGGCATGAAAAGTCCAAAAAAAGAAAACAAAAAAGAAAAGACTTTTTTAAAATATCTATTCAGGGGTCCTCAAACTTTTTAAATAGGGGGCGAGTTCACTGTCCCTCAGACTGTTGGAGGGCTGGACTATAGTAAAAACAAAACTTTGTTTTGTGGGCCTTTAAATAAACTTCATAGCCCTGGGGGAGGGGGATAAATGTCCTCAACTGCTGCATCTGGCCCGCGGGCTGTAGTTTGAGGACCCCTGATCTATATCGTCATGGTTGTACTAAATAATCAATATGCATTTGCCATGTGGTCTTCATTTATTGTGGCTGTCTTTTCTTATGTTGATTCTCATGTTAATGCAATCACAAGATCCTTCATCACTGTTAGCAAATATAGACTCATATTTTTTTATTTATATAAATAAAAATATATATTTATATATCTATTTATAGACTTATATCTTCTCCATTTGAGTGGAAATATGGTGGAAGCAAATTATTGGGAATCTTGATTCTGTGAACCAAACTTATAGAAATTTTATTTTACAAGATCTTAGTATGCATCCTATCATATTAGATTTGATAAAAAAGTTAAATATTATAAAATATACTACCAAGTTCCCCAATCAACCACTGTATTACTCATCCTAATTTAATTAATAAAAGCATGCAACACTTTAATAATAGGGCTGGAATTAGAATTTATTCTCCTGACCCTAACCTAGGAACTTTTCCATCACACACACAGAATTATAAGCTTTGTGTTATAGACAGGAAGTCATTTAATCATTTCCTAAGCACAGTGTAAAGACTGGAGACTTTTGTTTTCCTTTTTTTTTTCTTTTTCACTTTTCTTGCCAAATGACTTCTCTCACCCTCAGTTCCTTATCTATAAAATGGGAATAATAATAATTATTAATAATAATAATATTAATAAGTAGAATAATCTACTTAATAGGATTGTTTTTAAGGATCAAATACAATAATATGTTTAAACTGCTTTTCAAAATGTTAAATACTATTCATATGAAACTTACTGTTCAAAATTCCTTTGTGTGGCATTTTCTTCCTCGGTGTAGCTTGATTACTGAATGTTCCTCATCTGCATGAGGGTCAGATCTGGCACTAGTTTGTGATGAAAGATGTTCTGGTTTTCTTTCTCCTGACTTTGAGACAAAGAAAATATGGTTTAAATTCTGTCTGAAGGAGAGGTCTCTGTAGGGATAGACTCTATAAAGAAATAGACATGTAGAGAACCTCAAAGATGCTTCTATGTCTAAATCATGATGCTAGATACATTTTGAAATTTTCTTTTGGATGAGATATGGTATGTCTCTCCCTCTCTCTTTCTCTTTCTCTCTCTCTCTCTCTCTCTCTCTCTCTCTCTCTCTCTCTCTCTCTTTCTCTCTCTCTCTTTCTCTCACTGTCTCTTTTTCTCTCTCTGTCTCTTTCTGTCTCTCTGTCTCTCTCTCTCTCTGTCTCTCTCTCACTGTCTCTCTTTCTCTCTGTCTCTCTTTCTTTCTCTCACTGTCTCTCTCTCTCTGTCTCTTTCTCTCTCTTCCTCTCTGTCTCCTCTCGTTTCCTCTCCCTCTTTGCTTCTCTCTCTGTCTCTCCCTCCCTCTCTTCTCTTCTTTTCTTTTTTCTTCTTTTCTTTTCTTTCTTTTCTTTCCTTTTCTTTTCTCTGTCTCTTTCTCTCTTCCACTCTCTCCATCTCTCTCTCAATATGAGCAAGACAGTAATTTTTTTTCTCAACAAGCTTATCTTAACGAAGGTGGATAACATATTATAAGCCATTGGGAAGCAGGAGCAAAGAGATTGGACCACACTATGTGGAGATGTCTAGGAAGTAGTTTTGAGGTCTCCTTCCAGACATAATAGGATGAACTGCCCCTACTAGATGCCAGGATTTCAGGGGCAGAGTACAGATTTTGTCGGGAGGGTATGAGAATGATGGCCTTGGTGAGGCAATAAGAAGGAATAGTCAGTGAAGTCACCCAAGACCAGGTGACCCACGTCTCTGGGTTATCCGGCACCCCCTCATTCTGCCAACTAACCATTTGACCCACAGCCTCTTAAAAAACTTTCCAGCCCTAATAAGGTCTCTGATCTAATCATCTATCATTTCTCTTCTGAGCTAACCTCCTCCTTATTCTCCAAGCTTACATTCCACCTGTCAGGCTCTGGGTCATCCTTCCATCTCTCAGCCATCACCAGCTAACCTCCTACCCCTCATCTTTTAAAATAGCCTTCTCTTTGTCAGCCTTTGAGCACCCCTTTTGTCATCGTTTCCTTTCTTCTCCAAGTTTTGTTTCAATCCTCAGTGCATGTCTTTTGGCTCCCAGACAAAGGTGGGAGGTTGGGGGAGGTGGGTGCTTTATTTTTGGCCTGTCATCATCCTTGTGCACCAACTGGAAAAGGCCAAATTCAGCGCTGCTTGCCAACACAGCGCATGCATTCCTGTCAATTTCTTCCTGCTGAAAACATACTCCTTTCACAGCAGCCAGCAATACAGGGAATTGGAGCCAAGATGTGATGATTCTATCCTTCTTTCCAATTCGTGTCATGTTGTGCATTTGGAACCCATAGATAAGACATTTTATTCATCTCTATTTACCAAAAAAAAGTCTAATTGATTCATTGTGATTTTCTTTCTGGGAACCTGGTAGAAGAGTTCTAATATATTCTGAAAGGTGAGGTGGGGTAAACACTGCCCTAAGTTATCGGAAGGTTTTTATCAAAATGAGTGGGTCCTCCAGGATATTTCTTATAAACTAAAAGTAGAGAGCCTGATCATCTCTTATAGAGTCTAAGAAATGACAACTCAACTATCATGTAATGTACACTAGCTTAACAAATAATTTCCCAGTTTAAATGTTAATATTAACACTCGCACCAAATTCAATATATAAATACATATAATTATATATATATATATATATATATATATATATATATATATATATATAAACATTTATTAGGTGTTTTCTATATGTCAGTCAATGTCAGAAAGTTGTAATAAGGTCTTCCCTAGTGGAGCTTACATCCAAATAGGGAAATGTCTAAAGTACAGATTAAATAAAATTCATAATATTACATGACGAATATATTAGAGAGGTACAAAAGGTACAAGATGTGATGTGATATCTGAGAATCGTTTTTTTTTAATCTCTAGGGAAAAGGGTATGTGTGTGGGGGTAGTACCTCCTGGAGTGACTAGCATTTGAGTTGGTTTCTAAATCCCAGGCAGTAATTCAACAAATGAAAAGAAGAAAGGAGAACATTCTATACTTTGTGGGAATTCTAAGGATGAGGCAGGAGGGCACAAGGAGTGCTTGGGTCAGAAGAGTTGTTTAGTTCAGTTAGCAAATTGAGTGCATATTCAAAAAAATCTGAGACCAAGATGATTAGCATAAGCCTATGACCGATTTCTAAAAACTTCATTATTGACTCTTCACTCAGAGCATCAGTGTTCAAATTCTTTCTCTAATGATTATTACTTTTGGAAATTGGAAAAGGAAGAGTAGATATAAATCTATAATTTATCTAACTTCCTATTATCTATCTATCCATCTACTTAGACTTTAAAAATAGAAGTACAAAAACCCACACCAAGAGAAAAAGAAACAGAAGGAGAGATAAAGAAATAAAAAGAGAATAAGAAAGAAAAAAATTGGAGGATGCAGTTAATTGCTTAAATTAATATGAGGGAAATTAATTTTAATATTAATCTAATAGCAACACTTACAAAAATGAAGTGTAATATTACTTAGGTCTACATTGCCTCTTTGATCTCCAAGCCAAATTATACCAAGTTTTCAAATCAAAATCAAGCCCGCTGTATTTCTAAGACATGTAGTGAAGACAAACTCTACAGATGGCTCTTGTCCATGTGAAAGGTAATGTAGCTTTTAGTAGAATGCTGACAAAGCAGTGAGATTATGAGTAAATGTCAGGAAAGGAAGAGATGGGAGAGACAATAAAAGAGCTCTATGGGAGTATGGCCTAAATGTGGATTGTGACTCTTACCTGAAAAAGAAAAAGAATGGTGTATATAGTCCTAGCATAGGACAAATGAATAGGTTGTTTTGTAGAGAGTAAAATGTACTGAACAAAGTTCTCAAATTTATAGGTTAATAGATTTGAATTGGGAAGATATCATTTAGTCCAAATCCTTCATTTTATAGACTAGTACACTGAAGCCCTGAGAGATTATTTATCCAGGTTATAAAGACACTAAAAGGCAGAGGGATTCAGGCCCAGGTCCAATTCCAAATTGCTATTTCTTATATATATGATAACTGCCCCCAGAAGGACATTGAGATTTTAATTCCAGCACTGCCATGAACTAGGTCCATAAGAAAAGGGAAGGCCCTAGATTATATTGCTATAGAAAAGTCTAAGAAAAGTGAATTATTTTACTAAGATAAATTGGCACCTTCACTGCAATTTATATTCTTACAGAACTTCCCACATCAGGGAGAGGGTTCATGGGATACATTTGCATCAAAGGTGAGATGTGAATATGTCTCCCAGTCTCTGAATCTAACTCTCCATTAACTAAGTCATATCCTCTCTCATTATGACATGGGAAATCATGCTGCTTTCTGTCGCCTAAGTATTCTATTTTGTAGATACTTCCTGGAGCTTATTTTTTGGCAGATATCCACAATGCAAAACCCAAAGGTCCTCCATGGGCTACATTAGTAGGAACTCAGCCAAAAAGATGTCATCAAAGAAACATCAAACAGATGGTCAAATCTTTTGGATTTGTTTATGAAAATGAGGGAATTATAATGACAATTGAGAAATAGTTTACTACTAGTAGAAACTAAAGACAGATTATCCTTATTTACAATGGTGTGATGGAGCTGGCTCAAACCAGATTAAGAGAGTTGATTGTTAAATTTTTGTTGTGATTATTTATACCTTGGAAATCAGAGAACGTTACAAATCATAACTTGATTGGCTTTTTTTTATTGTCTAGACTAATGAAAATGTTGGGAAAATTCTAACAATATAAATTAAATTTTAAAATGTATCAAGAATTCTCCTCCTCCTCATCACCATCCTCATCATACTCATTCTCCTCCCTTTCCTCCTCCTCCTCCTTCTCTTTTTCTCTCTTCTTCCCAATGATTAAACAACATTAGCACCATGTTGTTAAGAGTTTAGACTTGCTAACTAATGTAGATTACAAGAGAAAATGGTAGAAACTATAGAATATCATTATACACTATATGTATTCACACACACAAAGATATTAATAACTTACCAAAATTCAGTAAAAAACAAGACATATTGGTTAGAATTATGTATATAAAAAGTTAATCAGATTTAGTGGACTGTTTTACAAAATATAGGCAAATAACTCAAAATAATCTGTAGAACTCAACCAATAAAGTATGCTCAGGATATTATCAAAGATAGAGCTTTTGCTATTGTGTCCTGGATGAAAGTTCAGAATATTTCAAAAAGTTTTTACTATTCTAATTCTCCATAATCTCCAAAGTATATGGATGGAAAAACTGCCAATATAAAGAGTTCAAGAATAGGTGGTCAAACCATGAAGAAAGAATCTCTTATTGGAATTGTAGTCGTTATGTATTCAATGAATACAGAAAGAGCATGAGGCTAATAATTTTATTCAGATGCCAAAAAACCCAGTAATTTTATCTACTAGGGTTAATATCTATAGAACATTATACCCAAAATAATATCAGGTTATCTACTTTCCACAGGTTTATGATATTGTGTGAATTTTATTAAAATAATGAGAAATAATAATTACAGCTAAATAATAACTTCAGCAAATGGTGTAAAATGAAGAACCACAGACATAAATATATATATGAATTCTAATGTTAATTGTTTTAAGTCATGTCCAATTCTTCATGACTTCATTTGGGATTTTCTTGACAAAGATACTGTAGTGGTTTGCCATTACCTTCTATAATTTATTTTACAGATGAAGAATTGAAAAAAGTGGGGTTAAGTGACTTGTCCAGGGTTATATAGCAATTAAATGTCTGAGGTCTGATTTGAATTTAAGAAGATGAATGCTTTTGACTCTAGATGTGTTACCTTATTTGATGCACCACCTGGCTGGAGTAAGAGAAGTGGGGGAGAGACAGTGAGACAGAAAGAGACAGACACACATACACACACACATACACAGGGAAAGAGAGACAGAGAGGCAGAGAAAAAGAGAGAGAGAGACAGAGAAAGAGAAACAGAGCAAGCAAGAAAGAAATGATAGTCTATCTTATAGTCTATAGAGTATAAAGAAAATATAAAATATAAAGATTTTTGTAACATATATGTATATATGTTTATATAGAGGTAGATATATTTTCTATATATTCAAGGTAGATTTTTATAACTGTGTATTTTATATATGTCTAATGTATATCTAAAATAGAGCAATAATTCTATCTACTAGATATCTATCTCTATTCATTTAATCATATTACCTGATACTTAACAGTTGTGTGACATAAGATGTTTTCTTTTCTTAAGGCACAAGTCCTTTAATTCTAAAATGGGACTTGGTTAAAAAAAAACCTAAAAGTAATAATATGGAATTTCAAGACATTCACAGTGTGTATTCTTCTAATAACTTTGTGAAATAAATAGTATAGATATGATTTTCAAATTACAAATGAGGAAAATGAAGCTCAGATAGTGTCAGTGATTAATCCATTATAACATAGCTCCCAAGTGTCTGATATAGAATTTGAACTCCTTGGAGTCCATTCTTTTCTCTATAATACATCAACTTAATAGAAAAGTTCCCGTGTAAAGAAAAAAAAATGGATTACCCAAATGTGTTTTACAAAATGTAAGTCGTTTAATGAAACATTTCCTCTAAAAGTTGAAGAAATTAAATTAATTCTGTATCATTTTATAATTGATTTTGTTCTATAATTGATATTATGCTATATTACTATCCCGTTTTGTATGCTTGCTCAAGCAACATTTCTTTGCCCCTTTATCTATAAGCTAAGTTTTAGAAATTTAGTTCTCTTAATCACCATTCTCTTCTTGCCTTAAAGAAATCTGTTATCCTTGAGGGATGCAAGTAGATACTGTTGAATCTAGTCTACCATTTTACACCACCTAGCTTTCTGGTTTTTATGTCTGGTTTTTATCCAGTCTGTTCCACTCTCTCTAATCTTATAGGTGGACCCAAACATTGAATAATTTTTGGACCCAGGAAGAAAGGAGGAAGTGTCGCTAGTCTCTGATTTTTAATTCCCAAGCAATTATGATGTCCCAACTCCCATGATTCTGTTTACTTTATAACCAATCATGTTGTTTTCTTTACCTACCCAACCAACACTTCTTTGTTATCTTATATTTCCCAAAATTATATTAAGGCTAGTGCTCCAACCTCATGAAGATCATAAACCCAATTTATTGTTTATTGCCAGCTTTAGTTATAAGTTGATCGTGGTCAAATCCTTGCCTCTCAGGTTACCTTACTTTTCAAAACTAACAAAATGATACTCTTGTTATTATAGCATATACCATATAGAAGTGGACAATTATGTGGTATGATATATAGAGTGCTGGACCTGGAATTAGAATGATTCATCTTCCCGAATTCAAAATTTATCTCAGATGTTTACTAGTTATAAGACTCAGAGTAAGTCATTTAAAACCTTTTTTATCTCATTTTCCTTAAATGCAACATAAACTGGATGAGGAAATGGCAAACTACTTCGATATCTTTGTCAAGAAAAGCCAAAATGAGGTCATGAAGAATTGAACATCACTGAAAACAACTGAACAACAAGAATAACAATAACAACATATAGTAATTATAGCAGTAGTATATTATTCAGTATTTTTATAGTCTCTAAAAATGTAGAGAGAAACATTATAATAATAATAGCTCATGCAACACTTTTTGAGATAAATTTTAAATTCACACAAATATTAAATCTGGAATTCTCTGTAAAAGTTTATGGTCTATTTAAATCAATGAGTTAGAGATCATATAAAATGTATTTTTGTCATGGATTTGTTAACAGTAAGAGATCTTAAAAATCATTGTAACCAATACCTCATATATATATTTTTTTAATTTCCCACCAGTTACATCCAAAAAACATCTTTTGCATTAGTTTTTAAAATGTTTTTGAGTTCTAGGTTCTCTCTCTTATCACCAACCATAATTAAGAAACTACATGTGATGTTATGCAAAACATTTCCATAAAAGGTAAGTTATAAAAGAAAATATAGATCTCTCACTCAAATGAAAATAAAAATCCTGAAAAAAATTAATTTAAAAATCAGACACATTAATTCCTTCTCTAGGCATATATAGGTTTTTTCATTATAAATTCTTCAATATCCCTATTGAATATGTATGTTATTTCCTATTTGAGCCAATTCTGATCAGAGTAAGGTTCACTCACTTTATCTTCACCTGCTTCTACTCCACTAAAAAAACTTTATCTTGAGTCTTTTTTTGTTGTAGATAATGTGCACCATTCCACTTTCTCTTTCTCCTTTCTCCCAGTACATTTCTCTCTTACTCCTTAATTTCATCATTTTTATAAAAAAGATATTATCCCTCTATATTTAACTGACACCTATGCCCTCTGTCCCTATATACTCCTAACTGCTCTAATAATGAGAATGTTGAAAGTAGCTACACATTTCATCCTCCCATGTAGGAATGTAAACAGACATCTTATTAAGTTCCTTATGATATCTTATTCCTGTTTACCTCCTATGTTTCTCTAAAATCTTCTATTTGAAAAATCAAATTTTCCATTCAACACTGGTCTTTTCATCACAAATATTTGTAAATCCTCTGTTTCACTGAATGATAACCTTTTTCTCTGAATGGTTACACTTAGTTTTTCTGGGTGGGTAAATTTTTGCTTTTAATCCTAGCTTCATTATTCTCTAGAAGGACATATTCAAAGCTGTTCTATCCTTTAATGTATAAGCTGCTAAATATTGTGTTATCCTGAGTGAAACTCCACTTTACTTGAATTGTTTTTTTTGTTTTTTTGTGTTTTTGTTTTCTGGATGCTTGCAACATTTTCTTCTTGACCTATGAGTTCCAGACTTTGGCATTAATGTTCCTGGGATTTTTCATTTTGGGATCTTTTTCAGGAGGTAAATCAGTGGATTCTTTCAATTTCTATTTTACCTTTGGGTTCTAGAATATCAGAAGAGTTTTCAATCATAATTTCTTGAAAAAATGGTGTCCAGGCCCTTTTTAAAATTTAAACCTTGAGATAGACCAATAATTTTTACATTATCCTTCCTGGATCTATTTTCCTGGATCTAAAGCATCCTTCTCCTCATTAGCTTTTTGTTTTTCCTTTTGTACC
This sequence comes from Antechinus flavipes, assembly GCF_016432865.1. Taxonomy (NCBI): domain Eukaryota; kingdom Metazoa; phylum Chordata; class Mammalia; order Dasyuromorphia; family Dasyuridae; genus Antechinus; species Antechinus flavipes. The sequence goes on from NC_067403.1 coordinate 233,369,940, forward strand.
ACTCTCAATTCTTTTCCTAACTTCTATATCTTACTTGATTTTTTCACAATCACTTTTAAGCTCCTCCATGATCTGACTCATAATTTTTTTTATTTTTCTTGGCAGCTCTGGATGTATAGGAGCTTTGACTTTGTTATCATCCTGTGTGTGTGTGTTTGATCTTTCTTGTCACCATAATAACTTTTTATGGTAAGAAACTTTCGGTTGTGTGCTCATTTTCCTAGGCTATTTTAACTCTTTATTAAAGTAGGGCTCTGTTTCTAGGGTGGAGGGTGCACAGTCCCAAGCTTCAGGGGTTTTGTGCAGCTGTTTTCAGAGATCCATCTAGGGATCTGACCACAAGCACTTTGTAAAAAGTGTCCATGTAAGACCTAGTGTGCTAAAGCAAGAGTCCCGCCTTGCTGAAGTCAGGCTGTCCTAGCATGGTCAGTGCTGGGACTACATACTGCATCTCACCCTGGTGCCATAGACCCTCTCTGCTGACTTTCCTAATCTTCCCTAGTGTCCTTGGACCAAGAGGACCAGAAGTTTCAGCACTGCTGATGAGGAAAGGGTCCCAACTCACTGACATTGGGGCCCAGACCAAGCCTGAGTCTGGGATGGCCTGCACTGGAACTGCTCGCTGGGCTCTCACTCTAGCTCTACAGACATTTTCTGCTGACCTTCCAAGTCCTTTTTTTTGGTCTCTGAGCTGAGAAGTCAGGAAGCCACCAATACTGCTGCTGATTGAAAATTACAAGATTATCTATATTGACTTCTCAGTATTTGGTCTAATTATAGCTAAAATTAGCATTTAGCATAGGATGTGCATTTATGTTGAGTGTTGGTCATTATTCTCAAGCTAAGGCTTTGAACACTTGTTGCTGACTATAATTTCAAAGAATATTTTACTCAATCCCAATTCAAAATTAATTCAATCCTTAAAGTTCAGCATATATTGTTCTAGCAACAATATGTAAAGAAGAGAAATTATAACAGATTGTCTCAGAATGTGTTTTACACATACACAGCATATGCTACAGGCTAATTTTAGTTGTTTTTTTTCTACCAAATATTGAGAAATCAATGTAGATAATCTTTAATTTTTAATTTTTTAAGCAAAACAGTCTCAATCATTTAGTTAAGATAAAAAAAAAACCACTTATTAAGTGACTACTGCATTTAATGCACTGAGGTGGGCACTGGAAAAATGTGAAAATAAATCAGATTTGTTTTCCAGCCTAGAAGCTACCAATTTAGTACATAGAATAATATCTGTAGAAAAATAATTACGACACAATGTAGAATGGAATAAGAAAAAAAATGGGGCATCCAGGAAAAATAATCCCAGAAAATTTGAGGGAGGAAAAGAACACTTGCAATCTTTTATGCATATAAGGAAAGAGCTCCTGTAGGAGGCAAGAAGTTGGAATTTGAAGAAAGTGGGGGATTTCACAAATGGAGAGCTACAAAAGGAATATGTCCCAATGAATAAAGCAACAAATATTTATTAAGGGACTACTATATGCCAGGGACTGTGTTGAATTCTCTCTGTATATATAATATATATATATATATAATATATATTAATAAACAACTTGTAAGTCATAGATAGATAGAGAGATAGAAAAAGAAAGAAAGAGAGAGAGAGAGAGAGAGAGAGAGAGAGAGAGAGAGAGGAGAGAGAGAGAGAGAGGGAGGGAGGGAGGGAGGGAGGGAGGGAGGGAAGAAGGAAGGAAGGAAGGAAGGAAGAAGGAAGGAAGGGAGGGAGGGAAGAAGGAAGGAAGGAGAGAAGGAAGAAAAGAAGGAAAGAGGGAAGGAAGGAACTAAGGAAGGAAAAAAGGAAGGAAAGAAGGAAGGAAGGAAGAAAAAGAAAGAAAGAAAAAGAAAGATACAAAGCAGTATAGTGTACACTAGCTATGGAAGGGTGGGAAGTAGGAAAGATGAGGTTTACAATATGATACTTAAGGTGAATCTTGAAGGAGGAGTAGGATTCTTTGACTTAGAAAGCAAGAAGGAGGCATAGAAAATATCATATATAAATGTACAGAATTAAAATAGAGTTAGATAAAGTCAAGGAAGAGTTGAAGTCATTTTACCAGTAGTGAAGAGTGAATAAAGAGAAGCAGTTAGAATAAGGTTAAAAATGTAAGAAGGATCCACACTATAGAAAGCATTAAAAGGCGGTTTAAAGTACTTGTTAAGTCTTAATTTTGCTCTTTTATATATTATGATATTTGTAGAGCACAATGAGTGAATGAAGGTATTTCATTATGGAAAATCTATCCACTAGAATTGAGTCTTACAGAACTGTAAAGAATGAACTGGAGAAGGAGTGAAACCAAAAGATATGGAAGTCAGTTAAAAAAAAAACTCATAATTTTGACAAGAAGTAATGAAAGTCATTTTATTAAACAAGTGGGGATAGATGTTAGATAGAAACATTAAGCCCTGGTAACTTATTGGATATTTAAAACAAAAGACTTAGGAAAGGAGAAAGATTAGGCAAAAACAGTTGTTTCTAGCCTTGGAAACTTGGAGGATAGTAGAGTCATGTGATGAATTAACGAAGTTGGAAGGAAGGAATTTTTTTCTGGACTTAATAAATGTGAGATATCAGTAAGACTTCTCGATAAAAATGTCCAACATAATTTGAGATGCAATGCTGAAAATAGAACAAGTGACTGGACCTAGAAATATGAATTTGTGAATTATCAAATGAGATTATTGGAAAAAAATGGGAGGAATAAAATTACCAAAGGAGAAAATGTAGAGATTGAAGAGAGATGAATTTAGACTCTTAAGGTTAATGCTTAAAGCACAACAAGAAGTCACCGACAGAGAAAAAAGACGGAATTGTCAGAGAAATGGGAGAAAATAGTTAACAGGAGAGAAAGGGGATGTGATTAAAAGATCAAATATAACAGAAAAGTCAAAGAGGATGAGGAAGGGGGCAAGGTAATGTTATTTACACATACCCACAAAATTAAGGGGATAATTCTTGAGGGGGGATCAAGACAAATTGTAGGACTTGGAATTTCAATGAAAGGGTCTGGAGAAGAAAGTGAGTAGTAAAAAAAATAGAAATGAGCATAATATATGCCATTATTCTTCACTATAGAACAACTTGTATGAACATAAATAATTCCTATATTGTTTTTATGTTTGTCCCATTCAAGTACTTACCCCCAACTCATTTGCAAATATTTATTGCTTTCATCATTCCAGCTTTCATTTAATTTTTCTTGATAAGTTGCTTTTCTAATCAATGTGGGTGCACTCATTTAAGAGCTAAATTCAATACTGTCTATAATTTAATTCTTATTACAGAGATGACTAGCCAGTGAGAGATGCATTTGAGTTTAAAATGTGAGGTTTGCACACATGCTTAGAAAACTACTCACTACAGTAAATGCATAATGGAATCTAACCTGAAAGACATTGATTTTTATCTTGATATATATTCTGAAGCCTGGTGGTATTTGAACACTTGCCTATGTATTGAAAATCTCTGATGTTGTTTCTTTCCCTTTTCCTACCTCCCTACCACTTTAGCCCCTCAAGAATTAATGATGGCTTGAATATCCATTATCTTAGCATGCAATCAATAAACTATGGGTTTTGAAGATTGCTCTAGACCTGCCATATTTATTGGATAATTGGAAGTTCTATTTTTTGTAATATCTAATCATAGAAGGTAGTGGGTGGTCATTTGTGATTTTTCAAAGAGACACAATTTCCTTAGAATACATTGTGGAAGATCAAAGTGTCCTGTTATTTTTAATTTAATTATATATCAAAAAATTCTTAAGGTCATATAACATATAGTTAGAGAGACAGTGATAAAGAGAAATAGTAATAAACAGAGATAGATAGAAAAAAGTAGGAATAGAAAGGGAGAGATAATAGACATGTAGCTTTTATGGCTATTAATATAGTTATATCTCTCATGCTAATCCATCTTTTCAGAGCTGTTACTGAAATGCTGCTAAATCATTCAGTCATTACGATCACATATCTCCTCTTCCCACATCAACATATACACATTCCCCCCACTGAAACTCCAGTAGATCCCTATTAATTCCTACATTAAGGATTAGATGTAAGAGAACTGTTCGGTTCTGCAAATATGTATTGTATCTAGGATATACTGCAACATATTTAACATATATAGGACTGCTTGCCATCCTGGGGGGGGAGGAGGAGGGAGGGAGGGGAAAAAATGAAACATAAGTGATTGCAAGGGATAATGTCGTGTAGAAATTATCCTGGCATGGATTCTGTCAATGCGAAGTTATTATTAAATAAAATAAAATTTATATATTAAAAAAAAAAAAAGGATTAGATGTTTTGTTTGGTCTTCAAAGCTTTTTATAACAAAGGCAACCTCTCCTACCTTTTCAGTCTTACAGTATCCTTCACTCCATATGATACACAAATCATATTTGCCTTCTCAATGTATATCAACAAGGACACTCAATCTCCTAAATGCTTGCCTTTATGTGATCTGTCCCTCTTGTTTGTAATGTTCTCCTTCTTCTCCACCTTGGACTCCCCTGTTATCTTTCTAGAAAAAGGTCAAATCTCACATTCCTCAACATGTGGCTTCCTCCTGGCTCCAAACCCAGGTATTACCTTTGACATTTACATTAGTTTACTTTCTGGGTATATTGTAGGAACATATGCTTCCTCTTAAAATGCAAGCTCCTTGAAGGAAAGAACATGGATTTATCTTTTTTTTTTTTCTTTTTATCCTGAACACTTAACTCAGTGCCTGACATATAATAATGCCTAATAAATAACTGATATACGTGTGAGTATGGAAATTGAGATCAATGTTTATTTATATACACACATATATACATATATATAAATATCTATATCTATCTATCTATCTATCTATCTATCTATCTATCTATCTATCTATCTATCTATATAACATAAATACTGGTATAAGAGACAATAAAGCAAAAAGATTAGGAAAGCAGCCTTAGAGTCAAGAAGACACATATTAAAAGCCTATCCACATATTGACTAGGTAGGCGCTGAAAGTCATTGCTCTATGATTATAAGGTGCTAGGAAGTGCTGTCCTTCCATGGAAAAGGGGGGTTCCCTACCTATACTCCCCAAACCAATGAGATTTAAGGTTCGGGCAAAAAGAAACAAATACTAAATAAACTACATCTGTGCAATCTCCCCCATGAAGCTCCTTGAGGGAAGAAGAGAAGCCTAATTAATTTGAAAACTTTCATGGTAATTACAGTAAAGTACAAGTACATAATTAATGAATGAATGATTGAATGAAAATAATTTTAGATGATAATAAAGACATTGTATTTAATATCTCGTTCTACATGAATTTCTCTATCATTAGAATAAGAGCTCATTGAGGACAGGACTTATTTTTCAGGCAAATAGTAAGAACTTAATAAAGTGGAAGTACCTAATGAATGAATGAATGAATGATTGAATGAAAATAATTTTAGGTAATAATAAAGACATTTTATTTAATATCGCGTTCTACATGAATTTCTCTATCATTAGAATAAGAGCTCATTGAGGACAGGACTTATTTTACAGGTAAACAGTAAGAACTTAATAAAGTGGAAGTACCTAATTAATGAATGAATGATTGAATGAACATAATTTTAGATAATAATAAAGACATTTTATTTAATATCTTGTTATATATGTATGACTCCACTATTAGAATAAAAAGCTCATTGAGGGACAGAACTTTTATTTTCCAGGCAAATAGGCTTGTTGACTACCTACCTACTAATTCTATCACAAAAATATTTAAATGGGTTACCATATGCATACATTATTATAACCTAAGTTTTAAAAAATACCTCAAACATTGTTATTGTTATTCAATCATTCATGTATAGGACTCTTCATAATTTGATGGACCATCATACCAATACTGTTTATGAGGTTTTCTTGGCAAAGATACAACAATGATCTAGCACTCCTTCTCCAGTGGATTAAACCAGAGGTTAAATGACTTGTCAGGTGGGAAGCCAAATTCAAACTCAGGTCTTCATAACTCCAGGCTCTATATTGCATCTGCTAAGCTATCTACCTGACCAGAAGAATATAAGTGGCTTAATTTCCTTTTTAAAATTTATTATTTTACCTTTTAATTTTCAAAATATATGCATAGATTTCAGCATTCATCCTTGCAAAATCTTGTGTTACAAATTTTTCTCCCTCCCTTTTCCCCACGACCCACCTCTATATGCAATTTTTCTAAACATTTCCACAATTATTACACTGCACAAGAAAAATCAGATCAAAAAAGAAAAAAAAAATGAGAAAGTAAGCAAAGAACAAGTAAACAACATCAAAAAAGCTGAAAATACTATGTTGTGAGCCACATTCTGTTCCATAGTCCTCTTTCTGAGGGCACATGGTTCTCTCAGTAACAAGTCTTTTGGAAATGGCCTGAATCATCTCATTGTTAAAAAAAAAGCCATGTGTGTCAGAATCGATCATCATATAATCTTGCTTTTGCTGTGTACGGTTTCTCCTGGTTTTACTCACTTCACTTAACATCAGTTCATGTAAGTCTCTCCAGGCCTTTCTGAAATCATCCTATTGATTGTTTGTGATAGAACAATAATATTCCATATCATTCATATACCATAATTTATTCAGCCATTATTCAACTGGTGGGCATCCACTCAGTGTCCACTTTCTTGCCACTACAAAAAGGGCTGCTACAAATATTTTTGCACATGTGGGTCCTTTTCCTCTTTAATGATCTCTTTGAGATATAGGCCCAGTACAGACACAACTGGATCAAAGTGTATCCATAGTTTGATAGTCCTTTGGACATAGTCCCATATTGCTCTCCAGAATGGTTAGATTAGTTCACAACTCCACCAATAATGTAATAGTGTCAAAGTGGTTTAATTTTCATTAAAATTGAATTTATTTATTTCCTTGGCATTATATTTCCTTGTATTATTTACATATTTCCAATTTTGTACTGTGACACATGAATCCTTTTCAGCTGTGTTGTGTTAATATTTTTGTCAATAAATGTTATCGCTTGCTATTTGCTGGTGACAATTGTAACCCAGCATGTTCCTTGTAATTTCCTATAAATAACTATAATGTTACACTATTTACATTCTTAATGAGGAATAAGTGCTTTTCCCATTAGTATCATGACATAAATTTGTTCAACTTTTCTTATTCCTCCTTGAGATTCAGGAGAAAGTTATTGCTCCAACTTTCTCCTGAATCTCAATGCATAAATTCAAATACATATACACATTCTGTTTTACACCAAAGCAATAATTCTGCAAATGGATTTAAAAATCCAGCTCCTTGCTTAAAAGACCCAAATATGCCATATTTTTGTCTAGCCTTGTGGAAATTGATCCTTTAATTATGTGATAATTACCATTCACTGATAGGGTAATTATAGAGTAATTGCCCAATCATTATTGAGTAATAACATTGTAATGCCATGAAATTACAGGGTAGATAACTGCATGCCGAGTTTTACACTCTCAAGAACACTACAGATAATTTAGTAATTACATTTTATTGTATGTAAGAAATTCATGCAATAAATCATACAAGTATAAAGCTAGACACACTTGTAGAGGACATGCTGTTTCTAAGCTAAATTATTGTTACTTTCCTCATTTTAATTTTCAGTTGAGGCCTGAGAGGAAAGGAGTATGTTTGAAAAGCAGAGACAGAAAGAAAGGAAAGAGACAGAGACAGAGACAGAGAGTGAGAGAGAGAGACAGAGACAGAGACAGATACAGAGACAGAGACAGAGAGACAGAGAGAGACAGACAGATAGACAGAGAGAGAGAGAGACAGAGACAGAGACAGAGAGAGAGAAAGACAGAAAGAGAGAGATAGACAGAAAGAGAGACAGAGAGAGACAGAGACAGAGATAGACACAGACAAACAGACAGAGAGACAGAGACAGAGACAGAGACAGAGAGAAAGACAGAAAGAGAGAGACAGACAGAGAGACAGAGAGACAGAGAGAGAAACAGAGAGAGAGAGACAGAAACAGAGAGAGAGAGAGAGAGAGAGAGAGAGAGAGAGAGAAGAAAGCAACATAGAAATAAAGAAAGATGGAGACAGAGAGATACTAAGAAAGAGAGAAAGGGAAACAAGGAGAGAGAAAGAGACAGAGTTAGATAAAGGGAGAGAGACAGAAATAAAGGAGAGAGACAGAGAGAGAGAGAAGAGAGATAGAGAAAGAGATGGAGTCAGAGAGACAGAGACAGAAACAAAAAAGACAGAGACAGAAAGGGAGACAGAGAGAGAGAGATGGAGACAGAGAAAAGAAAGACAGAGACAGAGACACAGAGAAACAGATGGAGACAGAGATAGAAAGAGAATTAGATATTTTGTTTTATATTACCCTTATTTCACAAATATATCCCACCCTCTGCACTCTTTTGAATGGATGTCTTATGAGGAAAAGTGATAAAGAAGAGCAGAACATAGTTCAGCAAAGCTGTCCAACACATCCAAAAAGTATGACATTAAATGCAATAGTCTACACTCAAAGAGCCCCACCTATGCAAAGAGAAAATTGTCATGTATTTTCTAATCTCTTCTCTCCCATAATGATTGCGCATCCTAATTGCACAGGATTCAGATTATTTCAATCCATTAATGTTGTCATTACATTGTTTTCTGCTCAGTTGTCTTTGTATCACTTCATGTTTAAGGACAGAAAAGGAAAAAATTTAATGGAAATTTCTAAACAGATATATTTATTTATCTGTCCATCAATATCTGTTTTGAAATATTTTTCTCTGAAATAGATACATATGCACACACATATATACAGATACATATATATATACACACACTTATCTATATCTATTTATATATAATGTATGCTCAGAAATACTTTCTTTACAAGTGTATATATACACATGTGTGTAAGTATGTGTGTATACACACACACACACACACATATACATTTATTTATCTATCATCTGTCTTTCTGTTTTCCTTATCTTTCAAATCCAGACAAACTAAACCATAAGAATCACAGAAGATATTGCAGAAAGAAACAGTGTATTTTGAATGAAATTGCTCAATAATGCAATTTTGCTAAGTGGTGGGTCCTGCCAACATTTAGACACTGAACTAGAAAGTATAATCTTTTCAGTAAGATATAAAGTTTGCAATCAAATAAATGTCATTATTCCATTGGGGATACATGGTGGATAGAATGGATAACACAAATTCATGGAAAGTTCATGTTCAAATATTATCTCCAATTCTGATTTTCCAATGGCACTTTTTTCACCTATAAATTAGGCATATAAATCATCTTTTATCAACTTCACAGGGTTGTTGTAAATGAGCTAATTTTTGCAAAATGCTGTACAAAATTTAATATGTTATGAAAATGTCAGCTTTTGATACTTCGATAAGAGCAGTAATACAGATATTCCTGATGATGACAACAATGATAGTGATGATGATGATGATGATCACAATGAAGAAAAAGAAGAAGAGGAGGAGGAGGAGGAGGAGGAGGAAGAGGAGGAGGAGGAGGAGGAGGAGGAGGAGGAGGAGGAGAAGGAGAAGGAGAAGGAGAAGGAGAAGGGAAGGAAGGAAGGAAGGAAGGAAAGAAAGAAAGAAAGAAAGAAAGAAAGAAAGAAAGAAAGAAAGAAAGAAGAAAGAAAAAAGATGAAAATTGATTCCAAAGCATTCAATTGAAATAATTGCAACCACTGGAAAAGTCTTTGAGCTTGAGACATTTTAGGGGAGAGTTAATTCCTGATCAATATCTTTTCTTTCCAGAAACATTCTGGGGAACTATTGCTCTTAATTACACATCTATAAAACTTTGATGTGATATTTCTAACTATAGTGTTTATATTAAATTAGAAAAGTTTTAAGATATAGAGGTTAATTTTCTAGACCTAGAATCAGGGAGAATGCCATTCTGTCTCTGACATTTGCTCATAGTTCTTACTGTGTGATACTACCAAATAACATTCAGAAACTTTGTGCTTCAGCTAGTTGTGCTTTTCTGCATTGCCAAAAGGAATGTCCCTCTTAGGAGTTTTCTGAATAAAGAAACCACAAGTTTGATTTAAAAAATCCATGAAAGAATTCAGTGAATCAGATATGTAAGTTGATTTCAACAGGAGACTTTCAGAAGTGGAGAAGATAAGACTATATTAACTCCCATAAAATCAGATTGAAAAGGGCTTTATTAGTGCAGATTTTTATTTTAGCAAGAAGAAAACTGAGTCACAAGTGTTTTTGAGAAGGTCATAAAGCATTTTGGTGGCTAAGTTGGAAATAGAGACTGTATCTCCTGATTTCTCGTTGAGTGTTTTGTTATTGTTATTTTTATTATTAGATTATTATTATGGTTTTAGCTATTATTTCCCTAAATTAATTAAATTTTTATTTCAGTTCAGGGGAAACATAGAAGAAGGTAAAAATGAAGTGTCTGCTTTCATAAATACAGGGCAAAGGGAAAGAAAGTAAAATGCTGTCAACATTTCCAAAATAGGGAAAAATACAATTTATGAATAAAACAAAAAATATGGTGGGGATACCCCAAATATTGGAATACAAAATCAAAAAAAATGTATTGGCAAAGAACAAGGTATCAAATCCTATATACAACACCATAAAAAATTGATTTGTAAATTTGATATTTTTGACATCAGTCTATCCATTTCTCTCTACCACTCCCACACATTTTAAATACACACACACACACACACACACACTTAAGAGAGAAAGATAGAGGAGAGAGAGGGGCCACTAAATGAAAGTAATTTAGATTAGAATTAGTCCAGAATAAAATAGATGAGGCAGTAATACCTGGCCAATACAAGGAGAAAGAAAATAAACATCCCTCCAGCAGCTACTATGTTCCAGGAACTGTGCTAAGTATTTTTATGAATATTCTCCCATCTGATGCTCACACCAACCGTGAGAAGTAGGTGCCATTATCATCTCTGTCTTACAGATGAGGAAACTAAGGCACCATGAGCAGATAGGACTATAAAAAATTGTGTTTCATATTAATATAGAGTAGCTAAAGCTACAACTAAGTTTTTTTTTTCTTTTTTTAATCATTATGCTACATTGAATCATGCAATTTAAGATATCAAGAGATGATCGCACAGTGGATAGAACACCAGCCCTGAAGTCAGGAGGACCATTTAACACTTCCTAGCTGTGTGACCTTGGACAGGTCACTTAATCCCAATTGCCTTAGCAAAAAATATATATATATATATATATATTATATATATAGAAGATCTTTCAAAAAAAGTAATATAATCCTCTCATTTTATTTATGTGGCCCATAAGGTCTATTTGTTTTTCATCTTTTGGTTTTGCTTTATTGTATCTTGATTTCTCATAAAGAGCTTCCATTTGCTAAATACTACTTCTTAAGGAATTATTTTCTTCAGTGAGCTTTTGTATTTTCTTTCCCAATTGGCCAATTTTGTTTTTGAAGACATTCTTCTACTCATTAACTTTTTGTATTTCCTTTTGCACCACTCTCAAATCTTTTGGTTTTTTTTCTCTTTTTCTCTTGCTTGATTATCAAAATCCCTTTCGAGCTCTTCCATGGCCTGAGCTCAATTCTTATTTTTCTTGGAGGCTTTGGATATAGAAATTTTGACATTGTTATCATCTTCTGAGTGTGTTTTTTGATCTTCCATGTCACCATAATAATTTTCAAAGATCAGAAACATTTTTGTTGTTGCTGACTGCTTATTTTCCTAGCCTATTACTCGGATTTTAACTCTTTGTTTAAAGTAGAACTATATTTCCAGGATGGAGAATGCAGCTGTATTCAGAAATCCTTCTAGGAATCTGTCCACAATCCCTCCTTTCTGCCCTAGAGCTGTGAGGAGTGTCCACCTCACTTTAGCTGGAAGATCCAGGATGCTGGCCAGGATCAAGACTGCATTAAAGTGGCCTGTTCTGGGATTGCCCTAGGTACCACAGACCCTCTCTATTGATTTTTCCAAGTTGTTCCTGATGTTCCGGGGCCTAAAGGTCCAGAAGCCTCAAGCAGTTCTGCTGAGTCAGAATACTGAGGTCCAGAATGGGGCTGGAGTTATGCTGGTGCAGCCTAAATTGAGATTATGAGCTCCCATCCTGGTGTCCCAGACATTTTCTGCTGTCTCCTAAATTGCCTTCAGTTGGAAAATTTTCTCATCCATCTTTTTGAGTGTTCTAATATGCTAAAAAAAATTTAGGGTCATTTATAAGAACTTGAGTGGGTTTGGGGAAGACAATGAGTGAGTTCCTGCCTTAATTTTGCCACCAGGGCTCCTCCTTTATGTTCAAAAAGTCTATGAGGGATCCACTGTAGTCCTAATCAGAGTTTCCTTTGTCTGCTTACTTATGATCACTATCTCCCATTAGAAATAATTTCATATTAACTTATCTAAGTTATATAAAAACACTATATTTTCTCCAAAGAATGCAGTCTCCTTAAAGGCAGGGACTGTTTTTAGGTTTTTCCCTATATTCCAAGTCTCAGCAGAGTACCTTGTATAAACTAGAAAATCACTATTTGCTTAATCAAATAGAACTTTTTGACTATTGAATCAATATTTGCCATGTTGTGATAATTTCCCATTTAACGATATTGATCAATCCACCTTTCCTAGGGCTCTTGCCCTTTTTCAAAGACCTATCATTAAATGATCAAACAGTTATTAAGCACCTACTATGTGGAAGATAAAAAAATATACAAATAGAAAATGTAATTTTGTCTTCAAAAAAACTAACATTCTCTCTCTCTCTCTATACACACACACACACACACACACACACACACACACACACACACATACACATCTATATATGTATGAGTGTGCATGTGTGATATATACACTATGAGTTGCTATATTATATATATATACACACACACACATGCTTTGTGTGTGCACATATGTATGTGTAGGTTTATGCATATGAATATACGTGGATTTATATGGAAAACTTATATGGAAGGAAATCTACTCACACACTATATATATATATATATATATATATGTATGTGTACATATATATATATATATATACATATATATACACAACTCTAAATATTTAATAAAATTGATAATAGATTCTGAAATGGGACTACATTGGTGATATTATTGCTATATTCTGAATGAGATTGTCCCTTCACAAAAGAACTTTTCTCAACAGCTTTTAATCTCAGAGTTGATTACAAAACTGAGGGATTAAGTGATTTAAGCAAACTTCCTTACCTAGAACAAACTATATTTGGAGAGTATTCTCCAAATACTCTAAAAGACACTAAATATTAATGGAGGTAGAAGAGGGAGAAAGAAGGGAGGTTCATAAGACCTAGGCATTTCTTTTTCACATAAAGCATCAAGGAATTGTGGTACGGACCATGGAAAGGGAGTAGAGGGATGCTTAGCTATGATCCAAGACAATTAAATATCACCTAGTTAATCACCAGTGCCACTTGTTTCTTCTTCCAGATCCTTCTTGGAAGGTATCCATCCAAATGTTTACTGACTTTTCTTTCAGCCAAGGGAAGAATGGCTGCTGGCTAATATCAGTGCATATGTTAATATTTATTCAGAGAAATGTCTACTTCTTTTTCTTTTTTTCCCCTATTTCCCTAAAACATTCCACTTGTGGTCTTCTGTGTATATGAGATGGCACTTAACCTTTAGTTTGGGTAAAATTATCCAAATTTCCTGTGATGATTCCCTGTGGTGATATAGTTAAGTCTGAAAATTATTAGACAAGCATTTTCTTTCTGCAGTTAAGGAAAATAACAAATCTCCTTTCCTTCTTCCTTCTTTTTGATTTCCATGCCTCTGTTTCTCCATCCTTGCATCTTTATCCCTCCATTCTTCCATCTTTTTCCTCATTCTATCAAAGATTTACTGATATCACCTTAACTGCATTAATCATAAAAAGAGATACTGGGGGGTCAGGAAAGACATAAAATGGATATTGAATCTCTAGTCTGGAATCTATCAGGAGAGACAAGTAATACAAAACGATTGAGGAGTTTAAACAGACACATGATGCATTTAAGTAACAATGCAAAGCATTGTAGAAAAACCTTTCAAAAAACAACCTGGCATCTCTTTGGACAATTGACTTTAATTTTCTATACCCTCATCAATAAAATTAAAATTTTCAACTAGACAAACTCCAGAGCTAAATCAGAAAGACTAACTGAATATTTGTTATAGGAAATATAAAGTTAATAATAAAGAGGAGAGAAGTATTAGGAGGAATTCTGTGGTGAGAAGTAGGACTCATGAGTAAAATGAAAAAAGAAAGATCATCAATAAACATGAAAATAATATTCAGAATATAGCAGGAAGAAGTATACAAAGGGATCCTGAAAAATAGGGCATCTATGTGATCACTGAATTAAATTTAACCTACACGTGTAAAACAATGACAACATTAAAAATTTTGTATAGAACAGAATTTATTTGTTCACAAGCGTTTTTTTTTTCATCTTGGAATATTGAAAGATGGATATTTGTTAATAATAATATTCAAACAATAAAAAATAATATAAAGGTCATAGACTTCTATTCCCTAAGTGCAGTGGACACTTCCCACTTCTTATTTATTTTGGTTTTGGTTTTCCCTAAGCATTCTGACTTTGTTCTCTGGCTTGCAATATAATGCATTTAAAATTTATATCTAATACTCTTACATGACTAAATAAAACTATAGACATAATCACAATAGTAGTTCTTATTTAAATAGACACATACAATTTTTGGTAAAAATATTGTTTTCCTGAATTTTATGCAAATTTTAAAAATCTCTCTGGGGATGCATATATTATATGATTTTTAGGATATATTGTTTTTTCCTCGCACCTTCCCCATTGATTGATGCTTAAATTTTGGACAGTAGAAATTCCATTGATATTTTTCCCACCTAAAAGTTTATCCTATATTTCTGTATTTTGAAAACAAATCCTTCTTCCCAAGGGAATAAGAAGACATGTGTAAAAGTCCTAACTTTCTATTTACTACTCCTGGGACCTTGACAATAATTTTGAACTACATGATTTTCCCCCTTTTTGTTTAGTATTTTATTTTCCCAATTATATGCAAAAAATATTTGACCATTCATTTTTCCAACTTTGAGTTCCAGATTCTCTCCTTTATTCCCTCTTACATCTCCTCATTGAGAATGCAATCAGTTCCATATAAATATATATGTATATGTGTTTGTACTTAAATCTGTATTCAGACCCTATCAGTTATTTTTTTTTTGTTACAGGTTGTATTTTCTATCAAAAGACTTACAAAGTTGTCTGGTTTTCTTTTTTTTCCTGAGAATACCTAAATCTTTCATATATCATCATCTTACAATATTGCTGTTACTTTATATATGGTACATTTCACTTCTCATAAGCTAATAGAAGTCTTTCCAGGTTTTTCGGAGAGCATCCTGCTTACCATTTCTTATATAACAATAGTATTCTATAATTACATACTATAATTTATTGATTGATTGATATCCACTACATTTCTAAATATTTATTCCCAAAAAATAGTGGCTATAAATATTTTTTGTACAAATAGGTCCTTTTTCTGTTTTCTAGAATTTATTTTAGAATAGAAACCCAGTTGTGGTGTTTCTAAGTCAAAGGGTATGCATAGTTTTATAACCCTCTGGGTATATAAGCTAGACAATGTTGGAAGTTTCTTCCTGTGATCAAACCAAGGGATATTTTACCCTAATCACACAATTAAAGAATCTCTTCAGTGCAAAGGGCCTTATGAACTATCTAGTTCTGTACAGTCATATCCTGAAAAAAAGATCTTCTGTAAAACATATTGGTGGTGACCCAAGCTTTGCCTATAGTGAAGTTTATTATTGTAAGGAGCAGGCCATTCAATTTTTGAATAACTCCAGTATTAGGGATCTTCTTCCTTAAAGTATCATGAAATATTAAATAAATTTGAGTTAATGTTAATGTTAGATATAGTAATTATAATAACAATTTTGTTAAGATTCTTTTATCACTAGAAAGTCAATGTCAAGGGCCAATAAAGACTTTTTCCTAGAATCCACAGTAGGAGCAAAAATTGACAATCTCAACAAAACTCTAATCACTAAAGCATAATAAAAAAATCTCTTTTCATGGATTGTGTTTATTCCAGAGAAAAATCAATAAAGATGTTTAAGTTCATTCACTCATTATTATTTTAGTCAGGAAGATTTAAATACTTATTGAAGTGAATGATACTGTAGAATTTCATAATTACTACCCATTCAGATTCATTTATGCCCTATCTCATGCCCATTCTCTCTTTAGGTTCTTATAAGCTCACTTGTGCCTCTAAAAATTTTCTCTTGAAGTTCCAAATTACTAAATCTAATAGACTTTTTTCTCATTGAACATTCCCTTTTAATATTTCCCTGTGACATTTGAGGTTTTTGACCCTTCATCCCTTTTTTCATGAAACAACTCCCTTGTCTCTACTGTATTATTTTTTCTGTCTGACTCCTTATACTTTCTCCTATAATTTAAATGCCAATGCTCTCCCACATAATTATATTTTTTCTCTTTTACTTTTGAGCAGGTGATACAGCATTGTAAATGGATTTCTAAAAGAATGACTTAAATACTGCTCCTTAACATTATCTTTATGACTTTGTTCAAGTAACTTAAGCTTCCTCAAATGTAAAAATTTAAAGGGAAGTATTCCACACAAACTCTGAGGCCCATTCTTGATAGATATCTATGGCTCGTTCTTTTTTTCCTTTTCTGCAATGATTTTCCACTTCTGAGGCTAGAATTATCAATTATGTGGAAGTCATAATATATAATCTTCCTAGCCCTTCTTCTCCTCAAACTATTAAAAATCATTTGTATTGAGGAGGAAGAACATTGATTTAGATAAGTAAAATTAAAAACAGTCTCTCAAAAATATGAAAACCTCTACTCATGTTTGAGGGAAAGAAACTAACAAACTTAGTGTCCATCATTTTAGGTCTTACAATCTCTAGTTTGCTCCCCTCCTACCAATATATTGATGCTCAATGAAGATCTATATACCTCATTAGGAAAATGGAAATTTCTCAGTTCTATCATATACTCCTGGCTCTGCCATTTTCAGAATAAAGGCTCTCTTGATTCTATTTTCCTCAAAAGTGAGGAGTTGGAACATGGTTCCTTTGGGTTCTTCCAGATACAAATGCAAAATCCTATGCCTTCTTTGGAAGAAAACTTTCTGAATGTTTTTTAAAATATTTCCATTCCTCAGTGTTCAAAGGAAAACAACAAATCAAAGCCTTCTGTCCTGAGTCCCCACTCTCTTGATTTGCCTCCATTCTGTTGTTGTTTTTTCTCCCCAAGATGAGAGACAGTTAATCTTAATTCTCAGATAGTTCAACTAGTTTTGATCATCTAATATCTTGTCTTCTATCTTCCCTGACTTGATTCTTCCATTTGGTCTAACAAGTGTTACATACTACATCTATTGAGCCTCCCATATTAATACTTTCCCATGAGTCCTATTTTGCTTGTGGAATAGGAACAAAAAATGAAACATTAAAAAAGAGAGATAATATCCAGATTGTAGAATAATACTGAAAATTCCACATATTGTGTCCTTGATTGAGTTATTTTCAGATCTGGAAGTTGTAAGTGAAAAGAAGGGTTATTGGTTGTTTTGCTTCATTCTCAAAGAAGATCAAAATGAGATCATGGGGTCAAGTATACTGTGTCCAACTGTGGCTGATCAAACTAATATGAACTCAGAATGCTCTATTCTGAGCATATTAGGTACAAATATGCCATTTAAACCTTTGGACTCAACATGAAGATGCTGTGTCTTATGAGCAAAGCAGAATTTCAGTAATTCTAATCCAAATGTTGGACATTGAAAGTATCCTTCCATCACTTCTGATTCCCATGTGACCATGTGTTTTGTGAAAATTCTGTATAAAATAGTTTTTTTTTTAGGAAAACATACGTTCCAGACAATGTAAAAGACCTGGGAATATTCCTATCAAAACAAATCCAGAAACTTTGTAAATAATGTTTAAAAAACTTTTTACAAATAAAATCAGTATTAAATTATTGAAAAATATGAATTGTTCTTGGGTAGGCAGGACTAATATAATACAAATGACAATTTTACCTAAAATCAGATTTGAAAAGAGGGATTTCTTTTGTAGCAGATGGGGATAGGAACTCTTAGTTCTGAATCAGATCATGCAACTCAAACATTCAGTTGATTTATAAATGACATATAAGATATGATATAATATAAATAGCTTATATTAAAGACTTGTTTTAACTTGATTCTGTTTGATATCTTTTACTTCATTTTCACATTTCCCCATATCTTGTCACCAAATATCAGAATATAGTTTGGTTCAGACTTGAGAGTCTAATCAAAGCCTTCATAGAATTTCTCTGCCATTTCATCCTCAACAACTGATATTGATACATAATATTAAGTTATTATAATGGTAATCTTTTTGCAACTGATAATGATTAGTACTGTAACGTACAATGGGCAATTCTCATGAAATAATATTTCTTGTAGCTTTCGGTGTAGAATAAAAAATATTCAGGCAAGGCAATTCCTTTCTCTGCCTCTACAATAACTACTTACACATTAATTATGTAGTTGTAGATGCTTTCTCTGGTTTCTTTTTACAGCAGTTCCACAAAGTGGGAGCTTCTGATTTGAGAGTCAAAGAAGATTGGTTGGACTGAATAGATTGAAGGAATTTCTAGATCAATGTTTTATGTTTTTGTTTTTTAATTGTTTTTTGAAAGTATCACATCCCAAGTCTTATAGTATGAGCTGAAGATGTAGAGGAAAAGCAGATAATTTCCTGTCATTAAGGAACACCTCAGCAAAAGCTATCACTTCATTGCAATCAATTTATTGGTTAGATTAGTTCTAAGAAATTCAGTCTATGTTCTTTTTGTCTCTTTCTCCTATCTCTTTGTTTTTCTGACTCTTTGTCTCTGTCTCTGTATCTCTGTCTCTCTCTATATATCTTGTTCTTTGTCTCTTTCTGTCTCTCTGTTGCTGTGTCTTTGTTACTCTATCTCTGTGCCTCTGTGACTGTCTCTCTGTTTCTCTCTCTCTCTCTCTCTCTCTCTCTCTCTCTCTCTCTCTCTCTCTCTCTCTCTCCATCTCCCTCTTCCCTTCCTCCACCAAGACCCAAAGAAGGGCTGATGACAGGATTCCCATTCTTGTTGCCCTAACACTACATCATTTGAACCTCCCTTGACAAAGAGAAGACAATCCTGATGGCAACTAGGTTTGCCTTCAGGTTTAGATAATCATGATCCTTTCTGCCAATTAATGCCTCTTTATTGCTTGATGGCATCCACTGCCTCTAAAATTATTGGTTAAAAAACAAAACTACTCTATTCATGATCTCCCTCATTTAGCTTTCTTTAAAACTAAGTCATCCCTAACTCTGAAGAGATTCAACAATAGTGAATCAAAATGTTCCCTGGAAAAAGCCCCAAATGGTTCTCTCTTTATGTGGTAAACAGAAGTGACGAACCCACTATAAATTAGTTAACAAGCAGATGTCCCAGGGACTAGTGGCGATCATATTTCTCAAAACCATACTTCAGAAAGCTCCTTTTGAGCTAGGCTAAAAGAGAGGTTTTTGATTAAAAAAAAAAGGAGGGGAGGAATGATGGATTACAGAGTAATAATAATAATGAAACAATAGAGGTGAATATTAAATTTTCTCAGTGTTGAAGGAAGTAGACATGGAGACAAAACAGCATAGAGATGCATTTGTAGCAAGATGTGAGAGAAAAAATGAATCTCTTAGACAGTTGGACTGGGGTGGGGGGAACAGATAAATAAAATGGGTGAAAGGAACTTGTATGTACAAAGACTTGAAAGATTAAGGCTCCACAGGATTAGGTTTGTTAATTTAGCCTCTTAGGTTTCATATTACAACCTGGTTCATAGGTTCTTTATCAATCAAACTCTATATCAATACTAGATACCTAATTATTCATATTCATTCAGCTTTTGTGGTTGGCTGAAATATTTTTTAATTTCCTACTGTAATATGCACTTTGTATTGTTCTTTACAAAAACTATTCACTTCCACAAATATTTGCTATATTGAACTAAATCATTTCTTTGATCTTCATGACAGCCCAATGATGCAAGCATTATGGATAATGGAGTGAATACAGTGCAAAGCTAGAAAGTCTTAATTCTAAATCTTGCCTCATAGATAAGCTATAAGACCTTTTCTCATCTGTAAAATGAAGATGATAATAACTACTTCATGGGATTATTGTGAGCATCAGATGAGATAAGATATACAAAATCATTTACAAATCTTAAAATGTGATATAAATGGTTTTTAGTTATTTTTGTTTTATCCTTTTATTCTTATTTCCATTTTACAGGTTCAATTTAAATTTTTAAACAGACTTATCTAAATATATGCTATCTGTCTTGCTATGCCCATTTTACAGATAAGAAAACTAAGACACAGTCCTTAAATGATTTGTCTAAGGTCATTCAGCTACTAAGTATCACAACTAGTATTTAAGCTCACTGTCTTCCAAGGCCTCTTTCTACTCATCCATACTGCTTATCAAACTACCTCAATCCTGGCCACACTTTCATTCATGGAGAATAAACCATTACAACATAATTATATGCTGTTATCATTATTGAATTGCTTGAGATAATTAATGAAAGTGATTATGCTAATCCTGCTTCCTATTTTCTAAGACTTTATAGAAGAATAAATAAAATAAAGATTGCAGGCATCTCATTTCCTAAAGTGATTTCACAAATATAATTTCTTTCCATGAAGATTCAGATTAGATCAGAGGTTCATACCACCAGCCCCCTGGGTAATTTGATTGTAGAAGGATATTTTTAAAATGTAAAGAGATAAAAAAAAAGATTTATGTTATTAAAACATGGTGAAAAAGTAAACATTATACTGCACATAATTCTCATAACCTTCCAAGGAAACACAATTTTAAATCTCATCTGCCCAGCAGTTATATCGCATAAAGCAAAAGCAAAACATCATATAATAAGAATAATAGTTAACATTTATATAACATTTTAAGCTTTTCACAGTCTTTTACATATCTTTCCTTGTATGATCCTCACAAATCTGTGAAACAGCTAAAGATCAGGAAATTCAGGCTGGGAGTGATTGCTCGCTCAGGATTTCAAATCTAATGTAGTAAATATGGGAATCAGGATTTGCATTCAGGATTTCCAAAATATAAGAGGAACACTTTTCACTGTACTACTTAGAAGCTATGGTGGTGAAAAAGAGTGTTGGTCTTGAAGTCAAGAAAGTTCTGGGTTTGAATCTCATACCTGGTATCTACTATCTACTTGACTCTGGGCATGTCATTTTCCTGAGTCTTAAGATTTTCATCTATAAATTTTGAAAACAATGTTTATAGTAAACATTTCAAACAGGTAAGTGGAACACTGGATAGAATTCTGAGCCTGGAGTCAAGAAGATTCAGTTTTCTGTGTTCAAATCTGACCTCAGACATTTGCCAGCTGTGTAATACTGGGCAAGTCTGATTATTTCAGTTTCCTCATATGTAAAGACAAGTGGAGAAGAAATGGCAAATCATTCCAGTGTCTATCTTTGCAAAGAAAACTCCAAATGAGGTAATAAAGTGTTAGACATGAAAGAAAAACTGAATAGCAACAACAAATCTCAAGGGCTACTTCAAAGAATCACATGAGATTGTGCAAAGTCCTTTACAAAATTTAAAATGGTATGTAGACAAATAGCTGTTATTATTCTTTTTTTTTTAATTTGGGCTTGCAGTATTTCAAGATGTAGACAATTAATGGCTAGAATACTCCACTGGGGAAATGACCCAATGTTCTGCCTCTCTGAGCTTCAGCTCTCCCTTCAGGAACAATATTTAAATTATCTTCAAAACAGTAATAATGTTAGAAAAGTGTTGAGAGGGGTCCCTGGCTGTAGAGTTATAGGATCTGGATTCAAATTCTGCCTCAGATGTTTGCTATATCCTCAGAAAAGTCTATTAATATCACTAGATCACAGCATCCTCAACTGTAAAATGAAATGATTGGACTCCTTAGTCCAATCATTTCATTTTACAGTTGAGGATGTTGTGATCTAAGTAGTTTCTGGGGTCCTTCACAACTCTAGATTTTTTTTTTGCCAGAAAGAAAACATCTTTATAATTCTTACCATTTTGTTTGTTTTTTTCTTTTCTTATTTTTTCCAGTGGAAGGAAAGTTAAAGGGAAGGATTAGAATTATTCCATTATACACGGCATGTTTGCCTAATTACCTCCATGTGTAAAATGCAAAATGAAATATTCCACTATTATGGGTATACAAAGACCCAATTAGACTCTTCCCAGAAAGAGAATTAAAATGATCAATCCCTTTTCCAGATGGACTAATCCATTGATCTAGATTACTTTTTTTTTTTTAATCCTTAGATTTGGTCCCATATTAAGTTGAAATCAAAACTAAGAGAAACAGGTTAAGAAGCCTTGCTTTTTCCTGGGAAGGTGTTTGTTATGTTTAAGAAGCTCTTCTAAAAATAAAGAAATAAACTGTATCACGCCTTCGGATCTACATGTTCCTCTATACAATGTCTTGTTGTTTCATTTTTATCATTCAGCTACATGATGTGGGGAATTGCATTTCCTTTCAGGAGGTTCCTTTAGAGCCCAGGAGGGTGGAGGTTGAGGGGTTTTCATACTCTCCTGCTTTCTTGCTTTCGAATACCTGACAGAAAGTCAGCATTCTAATGCCTCCAGACTGTATTCCTGATCTCAGCAGCTTGCTTCAGGGCTCACATTGGGAGTTTTGTACCGAATCCATTTTCTGGGACCTCCCCATCAAAGATCGTGCAGTCTGAAAGTCCTGACTCCAAAAGTTTACCATCCTGGCAATATAATACAACTCATGCCATAAGGTTTCCAGTGCCTACAATATGTTAAACCTTCTGTTAATATCTCTGTATAATCATCCGTTTGTCTCTTTCACTCCAACAGAGGTTCAAAAATCCTGGCATTTGCTTCCTGAATTTCTGCCATCAGAAATAATTTCACACTTGCTTCTGAGCATTTTTCCACCTCTTCTGCTGAACTCTGGGAAATTTCTATAGAATAAAAATTCTGGAACTCTTTTCAATAAATCAGAACCCATGTTGGATACAATATAAATACATGCATACATATTCATATATATAATTTAATATATATTTTATATAATATATTTATTGTGCAAAAAACACACATATATAAGATACATGTATGCATATATATATGTGTGTGTATATATATATATATATATATATGTGTGTGTGTGTGTGTGTATGTGTGTGTGTGTGTGTGTGTGTGTGTTTAACCCCCAGTACCTGGGCTATATTCAATTCTCTTTAGTATTTAGCTACCTCATAGAGTAATAAGGAAGGAAAACAAACAAAAAGAAAACAGAGATATAGAGGTAAGGGGCTAGAGTTGTGATTAATCAATAGAGGGAAGTTATAGGTGAAAAAACTCGCTCAACCAATGTAGGCTGACACTTTCTCTGAAATGTATGCTGTAGATTTAGAAAAATTACTATCGCACAGAATTTTTAATGGAGTGTCTCAGTGTTATGGAAGTAGCATGTGTCAGAGGTAAAGTCGGACACAATTGTGGCTTTAAGGATGGCTCCTTATGCATTGTACTACACTGTCTCTCTATTACATAAACTTTATAGCACTATGTCAATCTAAATTATTATTATGGAAATTATTGGAATATGCATTATGAAATAATATAATGCTATTTGTATTTAAAGAGGAATGATCATGATTGTTATCAATGATCATTTATTACCTTTTTAACTTGTGCATATCATTTAAAACTACTTTTTATTGTTTTTTCTAAATATAAGTTTAGAATAGGTCATTTCAGACATTCCCTTCCCTAAATATATACAATGATGATCACGATAGCATCTACCTCCACCATCATCACTATTATCAACTTTGCCTGCACCATCACCATCAAGACTTCTGCTTCCCTTATCATCATCATCAGCACTGTCACCATGACTACCATGATTCTTATCATTTTAGGCAGCAGCATCTCTGTTCTGAAGGATATTTTTTTTCCAAATGTTGGAACATCACCACAATAGGCCACCATGCTACCAAACAAAATAATTTTGAGGGGCATTTTTCTTCCATTTTCCAATCTGATGCATTCGATAGATCAGTTAGTGTGATCCCAGGACAAATATGGTCTTACAGGATGAATAGATTCCTGGAACATGCTGGAGATGTCCAAATGAGCTTAGACAGTCAGGTAGGTATGGGATGAAAGACAAAGAGAGACAGAGAAATAGAGATAGAAACACAGATAGAGACAAAAGCAATTTAAAAGAGAGAAAAAATATAGAGAAATGTGAGAAGATATCTGAATTACTGATGGTGATTATCCATTCATTATATTTGGTATCAATATGACAATTAAGGAGGGATCTA
This sequence comes from Antechinus flavipes, assembly GCF_016432865.1. Taxonomy (NCBI): domain Eukaryota; kingdom Metazoa; phylum Chordata; class Mammalia; order Dasyuromorphia; family Dasyuridae; genus Antechinus; species Antechinus flavipes. The sequence goes on from NC_067403.1 coordinate 233,394,451, forward strand.
TTCCCTTCCCTTTCTTTCAATTATTTAATTTTGTTCATAATTCCTGATTTACTTAGTAACTTAATCTTGGCTTACACAAGACATATATATATATATGTATATATATATATATATATATATATATATATTTAATCATAACTTCTTTTGAGGTGTGTGGTTTCATTATTCATAAATATAGGGTTAGGAAAAAAAGGGAAGCAAATTTAGTTTTTATATAAAGATAAAAATGACATTAAATCTGAATATCAACTAGGAGGAAATGGAAACAAGAGAGAAAATAATGTTAATTTATTAATTTGCATGTGTTAAAAAGTAGGTAAAACTGGATCTGAGGCTTTTGCCCATTTCCTTTCCTCTCCTCTCCTCTTCTCTCCTTTCCTTTCCTTTCTTTTTCTTTCCTTTCCTTTCCTTTTCTTTCTCATTTATAGAACCTCATATATTCTTGGGTAAAAAATAGAGAGAAAGGGACTAAATGATTGTATATTTAGATGGATTTAGAATTGGCTGCATTACTTGTCTCATAATAATTATCAGTAGTTTTATATTGAGTTGGCAGGAAGTCTCCAGCAGAACATTTCTGGGATCTACACTTGGCACTGAGGTCGACATTTCTTAATGGCCAACTTGGTAATGACATAAATAATGTGCTCATCAAATTTGCAAATAATTCAAAACTGGGATGGATATCTAACACAAGTTGACAGAGTCAGGAGCCAAAGAGATCTGGACAGAGAAGAGAATTGGTCTTAGAAATAATGAATAAACATCCATTTCACAGTTCAAAATAGATGAGGCATCATTAGGAAGAAGTTTGTATGACAAAGATCTCAGGGGTTTATTTAACAGCAGGTTCAATCTGAGTCAGCAGCATGAGGTATCAGCCAAAAATGTGATGCAATATTGGGTTGAATTGAGAGGTATACCTTCAAAGAATAATAGGTAGCTTTCTAAATGGCCTAATAATGCTGGTATGCACTTGACAAATACTGTCTCATTTAATCCTCCCAATAACTCTTGGAGATATATTTTCTTACTAATCCCATCTTATAAATGAGAATACTGAGAGCAAGGGAGAAAAATTGGCTGAGAGTTACACATCTAGCGATGGTGCTCCGAGTTAGAGTTTGAAGGCAATTCTTCCTGACTCTAAACCCAGTCCTCCATCCACTAAAAATCCACTAGAATAAATCATATTCCTTTGTTATTTTGTCTGATTAGACCAGCTATGGTTTAGAAGGAGCACAGATAAGGTAGGGGGTAACCAGGATGTGAAAGTTTCTGAATCCATTCCATATGAAAAATAGTTGAAGGAACAGGAAAAATTTGACTTGAATAAAAAAGAAGAAATAAGGTTTATGTGATAGCTATGAAAATGTATTATACCCATGAATTATTTGAAATCATATGAAATCATTGGATCCAAATGAAAGAAGTAGTCACAGTGATTGGAAGTTCCAAAATGTTAAATTTGACTTGATAATAGGAAAACAAAAATAACAACAATAATTTCCTAACAATTAGAGATATCCCAAATTATTACTTGCTTCCTTAGAAGGTAGTTTATTCTTCCTGAAGGACCAGCTTCAAGCACAGGTTGTATGAATCTTACTTTCGGTATGATAATAGAGATTCCTTTTAGATAGAGGTTAGATGAAAAAGAAGTTGGCTGCTGAGGTCTCTTCCAATGCTTTAATTCTAGGATTCTATAATTCATAGTAGTTTTATGATCCAAAGAGAAAAAAAAAAGTTGAAATGTTTAAATTTGTAGAAATAAAAATGCTTAAGGACTTTATCCATGTAAACTGTGCATTGTATAAAACAAAGAATTTGTACAGATTGACTTTTTGAACAGGAACTCTAAGAATTGAGTCAAAATCTGAGGTGACTTTTGTTCTGATTTTTCTTTCATTAGATGATTAATATGGAAATTTGTTTGAAACGATTGAACATGTATGACTTATATCTGATTACTTGCTGTCTTGAGGATGTGGGAAATCAGGAAGGGAAGGAGAAAACAAAATGAATATTGAAAACTATATTTACATGTAATTAGAAAAATAAAATACTATTAAGAGAACAATCTGGAGAAATGGACATTATGGAAGTGTAATGGACACTCTAGGGAACCTCATATACTCTGAGTTTTTGCCTTCTCAGTCTCCTATAAGCTGAAAAAAGATGTAAATGACAATAACCATTCTAAAATATGATGCAAGACCATTCTGCTAAATTCTTATATGTCTAAATTAATTTAATAGGAAATATAAAATCTGACCAATTAGAGTTCTTTCAGAATTATTATTACCCTTTAAAATAGCCACTGTAAAAACAGAAGTTGACTCCTTTGATTAAATCCCATTTTAACTGTCCCTTTCTAATAATAAAAGCTAAACATTTCCAATGATTTTTAAGTGAATATAAATTTTAGCTTACTTAAATGCCCTGACTAAGGATGTCTGGAAAATAAATCCCCTATATGTTTGTTTAGGACGGCTTTATCCTCCCCTCCCCAAGTGGATTATTATAAATTGAGCTCAGCAGAAAGCTGGATTAGTGAAACTCAAGTGGGTATATTTTGTTATCATCCAGCAGCTTTTTCAATCACTCCAGCAGTACAATTTTCAATTAGTGGCTGCAGGGAAAAAGTAGATTTTCATTTTTGCTGAAGGGAGAGGGAAACAATAAGGCAGACCAAAGTTTGGTACCTAGTGGTTCTTCATGGCAGACAGACATGTCACTGGAATACTTTAATAAAATTAATGCAACAGCAAGACATTGCTCATGTGGCCAGAAGACATAGTCTGGTTCCACCTTCTTATTTTTATTCATTTATCTGCCCTTTGTAATCTGACTTTTAATTTCATCACTCAACTAAATCTGTTTCTCTGTGAAGCTGTCAATGATCCTTCATTGCCAGATCTCATGTTCTTTTTTATAACTTTTTTTTTTTCAAAACACATGTAAAGATAGTTTTCAGCATTCATCCTTGCGGAAACTTTTGTTCCAAGTTTTTCTCTCTCCCTCACTCCTCTCTCCCCTAGTAATCCAATATAGGTTAAATATGTGCAATTCTTCTAAACATATTTCCATGCTACACAAGGAAAATCATATCAAAAAAGAAAAAAGAGTAAGAAAAATAAAGCAAACAAACAACAAAAAATGTGAAAATACTTTGCTATGATCCACATTCAGTCTCCATAGTCCTCTTTCTGGATGTATATGGCTCTTTCTATCACATCACATTAGAATATTTTCTATCATATTAGTATTATTGAGAATTACCTCATTATTGAAAAAAGCCAAATCAATCACAGTTGATCATCTTCTTGTTGCTGTGTATAATGTTCCCTTGGTTCTACTCACTTAGCATCAGTTCATGTTAGTCTTTACAGACTTTTCTGAAATAAACCTGCTCATCATTTCTTATTGAACGATAATTCCATAACATTAATATACCATATCTTATTTAGTGATTGCCCAACTAGTGGACATCTCCTCTATTCCCAGTTTCTTGCTACAAAAAAAAAAAAGGCTGCTATAAACATATGGGTTCTTTTTTCCAGGTCTCATCCTTGATCTTTTTGCTGCATTTGAAACTGTTGACACCGCACTTGTCCTAGCAACTTGCTCTTACTAGGTTTTCATATCACTGCTCTCTATTTCCTTTTGGTTCCCCTCCTCCCTTTACAATCACAATTTCTAACACTTCCTTTTTGGTTCACCATTGCAATCACAACTCCTACTAATGTATATTCCCCAAGTTTCTCTTTTATTTATGAATCCCAAATGGCCAAATCCATTTCTAGTCTCTTTCCTAAGATCCAAGTCCACATAATCAACTACCAATTGGACATTAAATACTTAGTGACCTTTGATACATCTCAAACTCGACGTGCCAAATACAGATCTCATTATCTTTCTACCCATAGTTACCACTCTTACAAAATTGTGTATCTCTGTGAATAGCATCTCTATCCTTCCAAATTTCCAGGTATAGAACCACATGATCCTTGTCTTCTCAACCTCTTTCTTCCACATAACTATTATTATTGTTGAGTCATTTAAGTTATCCCTGACATGTTATGACCCTATTTGGAGTTTTCTTAGAAAAGATTCTGGAGTGGTTTGGCATTGATTTTTCCAGCTCATTTTGCAGAAGAGGAACCAAGGCAAACAATGTGCAGTGATTTACCCAGAGTCAGCTAATGTCTGAGGGTGGATTTAACTCATGAAGATCAGTCTTCCTGATTCTCTACCACCTCTACCACCTAATTGACAAATTATATAATTTCTACATAAATAAGTTCTTTAATATCTGATTCTTTTACTGACACAATCACCAATTTGGTTCAGAGAATTATCATCTCTTGCCTAGATTATTTCATCAGTCTTCTATGTTCTGTCCTTGATGTATATATTTTTGTCATTGTAAACTATATTCTTCAAAGACACCAATTTTTATACATAAACACACATATATATGTATGTATGCATATATATGCATACATACATATATGTGTGTGTGTGTTATTATAGATGGATGGATATAGATATAGATACAGATATATATGCCCATGATACTTCCCCTGCCAATAAACTCCAGTGATTCTCTCTTCTGAGAGAAAACAAATGGAATTTTGTTTAGCTACCTAAATATCTTACTATTTGATACAAACCTAGCTTTTCAACCTTGTCTGTTCTAATTCATACATATAGTAATAGAGTCAAATTTCTCTTTTCTGTGTTTATGATATATAATACTTATCTCTATATTTTTGTACTGAATATTCTTGATTACTAGAATGCCCTCCTCCTCCTCTATGACTCATCAGATTGTGACTTTCTTTAAGATATAGTTTACATACACTATAAGAAGTTTTTATGGTCCTTTCAACTATTAATTATGATTCTAGGTATCTTGGATTTAACTCTCATATTGATTTATGTTCTCTTTATATATAGTATTCTCTTTTTTGTGTGTTCTATAAATATTTCTCTATGTACTTATTGTCTTCTCAATTACAATGTAAGTGTTTTAGAAGTATAGATTGTTCAGATTTTTATGTATGAATTTCCAGAGCATACCTTGATAAAGTAGGGCCTAAATAAATATTGATAAAGTAAATGTAAATCAATCTGAAAATGAATATAGGTTCAAAAAGGTGCTTGAAAAAGTTCTTTTCACTAGGACATTTAGCTGGATAGATCTTGAAGAGACCTTAGAGGTTACTCAGTATAAACCAATCATTTTAGAAATGATGAAAATGATTCTCACAGAGGTTAAATAAATTGTTCAATCTCACAGATAAGAACAATAAGAAAGTTCAATCTCACAGATAAGAACAATAAGAAAGTGCATGTGAAGTCAGATCTTCCAAACCTAAAGGCAAACTTCTTCAGCATTACCTGGAATAGCAACTAACTGAGAGAGCAACTTTATTTGTTTATTTGTGTTTATTATTTATTTACTCATTTAATATTTTATTCATTCCTTCATCAACATTTATGTTTATTTGTTTGTGTTTATCTATCTATTTATTAGAAAGTATGCTTCAATCTATAATCAGAAGCAATGAGTTCTTTCTCTGGATATGGGTAGTATTTTTCATCATAACTCTATCAGAGTAGTCTGTGGTCATTCCATTTCTGATAATAACAAAATCATTCCCAGTTTATCATTCTATAATATTGCTGTTACTTTGTACATAGTACATTTCAATTTACATGAGATCAAAGAAATCCTTCCAAGTTTTTCTGAGAGTATCCTGTAGAACACCTTTAAATGGACAAGATATTGGATTCAAAATTGAACAAGAAAAAGAGAGGAAGTGATTTCTTAACTGAGCCATTGTGCTACTTGGTATAAAGGAAAACAAAAAAATATACACAAGTGACATCTCAGTGATGGTAAATACTTATGAAAATTGGAAGAAAGGAACAATATCTAAAGAACCAAAGCTGTAGGTTACCCAGAATGAATGGAGATATACAAGGTCACTGAACATAAGTTAAAGTGCCTTTCCAATGATGATTTATATATAAGAAATGTCATAAAGGAGCTTATCAAGGAAGTACATGATTAAATGAAGGCATTCTAGCCATTTAGCAAGAATGTGAGCACAGATGGTTTATACTCTTTTCTGATAAAACACTTGCATTTAGGAAAACACAGATCCTCTATATTAGCCATCAAGGGATTGAAGTTTAATATTGTTACCTACTTTGTATACAACTATTAAATTAAATAAGCTCTTTTACCCCAGGATTATTTTCTCAGAAATTAAATAAGCAATTATGGGAAAGGAAAAAAAAAGACCTTGGATATTAGAAGCAGAAGTCAAGGTACAGGGAAGAGGAACTGCAGAATAAGAGATTGATCAGCAATCATGACTCACAATTTCTAGGAAGCAGCACTGAGATCCAGAGATATGAGTCTATACCCTGTTTCTAAGTGATGGATCTCACATTCAGATCTTAGCATCAGAAAAATCTAAAAAAGAAAACAAAAAACAAAAAAGCAAACAAACAAATAAAAACAACTCACACAGTAAGGCAATTTCCAAAGTGAAAATGGGAGAACAAAATATATTAAGTGAATTGAGTCACATAGAAATAAAAACATTCTTATTCAAGAGAGGAGCTCACTTCTTTACGTGGAGGGCAAGGGGACAGAGATTTCTGCCCGTTGAAAATACAATCTGCCAATCTGGGGAAAACTGTCACACTTGCTTATGTACCTGAAACAACAGAATCTTCTCTAGCTGAATGATTATTTTAATGATCAGATGAATATTCAAAATATTGTTTGTTAATTTGAATACCCTCTCTACAAAAATATTAAAAGGCTAATTTCTCTTTAAAAGGCAGACAGTATAACATATTGTATGTGGCAATTGTCATCATGAAATATTCTCACTATGCAATCAAGGAAATTGTTGTGTATATATGTGAGTAAGGTTATCTGTGTTTTATGAGAATTTAGAGAGAAACTATTAATGACAGTGATAAGGATGATGAGAAACTTCATTCTTCTTAGAACTTCCTTAAGTGTTAAATGTTAATGCTTACAAAGAAATAGTGAGATGATTTTATGACAACTAAGACTGAAGAGAAAATAAAACATTGTGTCCTTTATTTTTCAATGAGACATTGTTATTGTCAATAAAGTAAATGATGTGACTTCATTTTCAAAATGGAAGAAATGTTATGCGGTTGCAGAAAGATAACTGGCTAAGGGATGTTTTGTAGAAAAAAATATTATAAATCATTATGCCTCAACTTAATTATTTTATAGTTAATAAATTATATATTAAATAACATTTATATTTATTCTATCCTGAGACATTAAGACATTTGATATATAGAGATATATCAGTAACTGCTACTGGTGTGGGAGCAGGTCTCTCTGTTTTATTAAAAAAGTTAATTTGATGAAGTAGGATAAAATCTGAGCTTGGTTAAATAAATGAAATATATGTTGAAATTGCCTTGATTAATGAGAATGTATACCTCATGATTTATCCTAGCACTCAAGATGATATGGCAAATTGTGAAAATTAGTCAAAAAACAGCCCAAGGGATGACCTGTATGTGAGGCTGGTGACCTGTGCAATCCTGATACATACGATGAGTCATCTTACTAACAGCTGCAAAATGAAGAAATCAGACTTGGTGACCTTCAGATTCTCTTCAAGTTTTAAATCTATGATCCTATCATCTTGCATCTTCATATTGACCTATCAGTATAACATGAGCCATGCTTTCTAGCTGCAAATATTTCAAGGTGGGCATGATCCATAGACCCTGAATGATGACTGATGTGTAGTTATCCCTAGAGATAAGGTGAAGACAGATTTGATTGCTTACTAGAAGGCCAGAACTAAGTTCTGGATTAAGTAAAAGGTTGTGTTGATTGATTCTTACCTTCAATAGCACTATGACCTTGCTGGAAAAGAGGGGGTGGCTATGTTCACTGTGGGAAGATTTAAAACCATAAGTCTGTGGGATTTAAAAGAATTGGAATTACATAATAAAGCAGACACAAATTAGTCATATAATAAAAAAGTCAAGTAAACAAGAACATTTTCAAAATGTTTTGAATCTTATAGATACAACTACAATGCAATGTTATCCCAAACTTTTATTCACCTGATAAATTATTCACCTAATGAAAAGGAAAATTTCCTTCAATAAATATATGCATCAATTTAGAATAAAATGTTGGATTTTGTTCTAAGTAAAGAAGCTGAAAACTGAGGATCAGATGATAAATTAGAAAGAAAACAGAAAAAAATAAGACCAAAAGACAAATCAGCTTTATAAGAGAATGGAGCAGGGGAAGAAAAGAAAACTACTATGAAAACAGAAGACAAAGATCATAATTATTGAAATGTATGGGGGAAATCAAAGGAAAATAGGTCTAACCAGGTTTTGTGGGGGTTTTTGGAAGTTTTCTCAAGAAAATATCACAGACCTACTGAATGGAAGTAAAAAATAATAATAGAAAGGTAGAGAGGGGTTAGCTTATGAAGAACATTAAATGGCAAACAGATGGCTTTACAGTTGATCCTTCTGGTAAAAAGAAGGTGTTGGAGTTTTATTGAGCTGAGGGTGACATGTTTAGTCCTATACTTTAGAAAATTTTCTTTGGTAGCTGAATGGCGGATGGAACAGAATTAGGGAAGACTTGAGTGAGGAAGACCAGTTAGAAGACTAATTACATAATCAATGGCATAACCAGGGGTCCTCAAACTACGGCCCGCGGGCCAGATACAGCAGCTGAGGACATTTATCCCCTTCACCCAGGGCTATGAAGTTTCTTTATTTAAAGGCCCACAAAACAAAGTTTTTGTTTTCAGTATAGTTCAGCCCTCCAACAGTCTGAGGGACCACTGTCCCCCTATTTAAAAAATTTGAGGATCCCTGAGCAATAGACGATGAAATCCTGGGCTAAGATAATGATCACAGGAGTGGAAAAAGATACAAAGGAAAGATATCAAGGTAAAAATGACAAGATTGGGATATTAGATGACATATTTGGGGTGAAAGAAAATAAGAAGCTAAGGATAACACTGAACTTTGCATTTTGATAGGCTGGGAAGATATAGTGCTTCCAACATTGGGAAGTTCAAGAGGGAGGGATAAAAAACTGACCTTGAGATGCTTATGTAGAAAATATGTAGAAAAATCAGTCACATATATAATTACATTTTCTTCTTTTCATTATAAAACAAACTTTTCAAGGGGCTGTTTTTGCCTTTCCTTGTGTCCTTATAACTTATAAAATGACTTGACAAAGAAGAAATTAATAAACAGTTTCACCAGCTCACTTCCCCAGGTGGAATGACTTATGGATGAAGTTACAACAGGAAACAACTATGACTGATCTGCTACTGAGTTAAGTCCTTCTGGTCAATCTTCTGGGCTTTCCTGGCATTTTCACTAGACTTCTTTGGGATTTCACAAAGATACCTATCAAAACTTTGCAGAACTCCACCTAACAGTGGTGAAGAATAGAAAACAGAAATTAGAGCCATATTGTCTATCCTCATGACCAGTTGTGGTAGAGAATTAAAGGTTTAGGGCTTCTCTCTCCATGTGAAGGTTTACATTACTCCCTACTGAAATGTATTCAGGAAAATGAGAGACTGAATTATCTAGTTAGTGCTTTTGTAACTTCTCAGGAGCCAACCAAAAGGATCTTTTTCCTCAAGTGGCAAATAGCCTAGAAACAAATCCTGTACATACTCATAAGAGACTGAATCACACTGGTATATCCATTCAGTAATTATTCTTTTGAAAATTTCCAAAATCTTTGTGATGGCAAAGAATTGGAAATTGAGAGGATGTCCATCAATTGGTCTATGGCTCAGATCATAACCACAAATAGCAAGGATTTACTAAGATAGGTAAACATAAATTCTTTTGTTCTAAGTATCAACTGTAAACATAATGGGGAATTTACTTTTCCTTGGACTACACTGGATAACAAGAACCTTATTAATGCAACCATTTTGATGTCATTTAAAAAGTTGATGTTGAACTAAAGACTAAGAAAATTTTACCTCTTACTGGACCTGCCTATGAACTTGTGAGGATAGAACTTATTGCTCTCTTATTAGAATAGGGTGAAAGATATGAATTGATAGATGTATTTCACAATAGAGTAGAGGTGACTCAGGTCTTCCCTTCATCCTTTTTAGAAACCTAAAATCTATGTCAAGGCTAAAGTAATCCTATCGGCATCAACTGATTTGGGGGAGGGCATTTCCTATGCTTAACATGTAATTACAAGAAAACAAATTATAGTAATAAAATGAGCTAAGAACAATTTTACATGGATAAAAGTGCACCTTAGTCATAAATGAGACACACTGTCATATAAGGAAAGGAGGTGGAGAAGGGAAGAGCTTTTTGCTGCCTTTATTGCTGTTTAAATAATTCATCAGTCTCTGCAAAGTACTTATTGACTCCCAGCATGTGTAGTACAGGAAAGGCAAAGAAAGTTCCAACTTCTTTATCTCTCTCTATTTCTCTTTCTCTATCACTCTTGATTCTCGCAGATTACAAAATGTCTACAATTGTACATACTCCCAAACTAATGAAGCTTTTCTATTCATCAAGATTCTTTGACTTGCCATAATGGATAAAACACTAGGCTCAAAGTCAGAAGACCTGAGTTTAAATCCACTCACAGATACGTCATAGCTGTGTTACTCTGGACAAATGACTTAACCTTATTTCCTTGTTTCCTCATCTGTCAAAATAGGCAGCAGACAGAAATGGCAAAGAATCTTGGCCAAGAAAACCCAAATGGGATCAAGAAGAGTGAACATTGCTTCAAGGAATGCTCGAGAATAATTTCCATTATATATTTCCTTCAAGGTGCTTAAGAGCCTAAGACTAATCTTCATGACTCCTCTGGGGACTGTGAATAAGAACAAAGAGCAGGATGGAGGGCTGAGTGGTGAGACCAGGAAGACCTGTCCTCACATTTTGCTCTTGATTCTTAATATCTGTGTGAGCAGGGATTTATCTTAAAGGTTTTTCAAGCAACTCTCTCACAATGAAAACAAATAAATCACTTGTAGTAAAAGAATCACCTTGTAGTTGAAAAAAAATATTGAATTATATATTGAATTATACATATATAGTGTACCTGACTAAGAGTCATTTTTGTTCATTTGATGATTGGCTAGTTGAAATCAAAGAAAAGACAACAGAACTAAAAGGTCTGGTATGATGTCTCTCTACAGAGGGAAGGAATCAGGTGATGTGAGTCAAAACTTTGTTTTGATTCTTCCATGTATGCCTTACTATTATTAGGGTCTACATTTAACTCACTCTTCCCATGAGTGTTGTGTATTTTAGGGAGGGAGTGAACCACATATAAGGAAACATTAATATTAACTATTTTTGCCATGTTATTTGAGCATGATACTATCCCTCTAAAGACTCAACATGCTAATTTGAGTAGAAATACTACTACTACTACTAATATTACTACCACTACCACTACTACTACTATTACTACTACTTTTTTCTCCTCCTCTTCCTCCTCCTGCTCCTTCCCCTCCTTCTCATTCTCATCTTTCTCCTCCTCCTCTCATCTTTTCTCTTCCCCTATTCCACCTCCTCCACCTTCTTTTCCTGCTTGTTTTTCTCCTCCCCCTCTTCCCTTTTCCCCTCCTGTCCCTCCCCTTCCTATCCCTCCTCTTCCTTCCTCCCCCTTCTCCTGCTCCTCCTCTTTCTTCTTTCCCGTTTTCTTCTCCTTCTCTTTTTCCTTCTCCTCTTCCTTTTCCTCCTCCTCTTCTTCTACTGCTTTACTTCCTTTTAATCTCTTCCTCCACCTCTCCCCATCCCTTTTCCACTTCATCTCCCCTCCCCTTTTTCTCCTCCCTCATTTTCATTTTAGTTTTCTCTAAAAGTTTACATTTATTATTTTGACCCGTAGTATTCCTGACCATATTCTTATAGGACAATGTCACACTTTTATAATTATCTTCTCTTACTTGAACTTTTTTTTTACCTTCACACATATATCTATCTATCTAGCCATCTATCTATCTATCTATCTATCTATCTATCTATCTATCTATCTATCTATTTATCTGTCTGTCTATAGACAGACATATACACATATGCATATTCTTTTACAATTTCTTTGCAAGAGGCAAGTAAGCACTATTATAAAGAATCATAATGTCAACATATTTGCACTAAAGGGTTAATCTAGGAATCTTCTCTCTGGGCTTTCATTCATTATAACAAAGAATATAATTTTGATATATACAAATTAATGCACTATGTCTTAGTAAATAGAGGTCTGAGCAATGAAGTCAGGAAAACCTTGGTCTAAATTCTGTTCTTGATACCTACTAGCTATATAACTTTTGGGCAAGTCACTTTAATATAAAAGTTTTTCATGCAACTTTCTAGGGTTCCTTCTAAGTGATGGGTATTTGGGATATCTGATATATAATAGGAGGAGTTTTCAAATTGGGAGTTCTCCTTGATGATGAAATCACATTTGCATGCATTTAAATGAGTAAGTAAATATCTAGAAAACATACCTGGCTAGGAGGTTAGAAGAATATATGGCAAAGTAGCAAAGTTATATTATTAAGACAATTAGAAATTAAGAGGTTCTTCTATGAGTCAAAAAAAAAAAAAAAGTCCAACAATGAAAAAGTCTAAGGACAAGAACTTACTTGCCAATTTTTAAAAAGTCAGCTATTGTCATCCCAATGACCTTCAATTAGGTAGGGTAGGAATGAGGTGGGAAAGAAAAAGGAAAAAAAATACCAAGTCTTACGTGGAAAAGCCATGTGAAAAATATCCATTTTTATTGCATCAGTAACTTGAAAACCGGAGAATGGAGTTTCACATAACTGATGAAAATTCGTATATCAAAATGAGAAGAAAAATGATGATGAATTTCAGCCCAATGGGTTTATGAAGGTTATAAGTACCTGCAAATAACACTTATCAAAAATGCCTCCTTAGCTGCTGAGAGAGACTGATGGCATGATACAATAATTGGCATAATCAATTTTTGTTAAACATCAAGAAAATGACAAGTAAGTCCCTGATGTCAGTTACAAATTTGAGGAGTCAGACATAAGCAAAAATATTGAATTTTATCACGGTCTTCAATACTTTCCTGAAGTATTTATTTAAAATTAGTTTTATGTTTTTTTTTTAATTTATTAAGCTTCCAAAATAAAAATGTACACAGATTTCCTTACTGAAGCATTATGATATTTTATGATATTTTCTAGCATCTTTTCTGGATTTCAATTACACATTTACTAGAATATGTGAACACTTTTTCCAATTTTCCTGGGGAAAAAAGGCAAAAAAATCAAAAATAGAAGGGACCTTTGAGAATTGAAGCTGAAGAAGCCAAAATGATTATTATTTTTTTTTTCTGGACCACAATGGCTTTCCAGGACATTGCATCAGATAGAATATACCAGGAAATTAATATTAGTTTTCAGAAACAAAACTAATTCACATTAAAAAAATAATGTAACTTGAAGACTTTCAAAAAAATGTTTACATATATTAGTTTATACAAAAGATTTACTCAAAGTTCCTTATCTATTATATATCCTCAGTTTTTAAAATTTTTAAAACAATGTAATCATTAACAATATATCTCCAGATATACTAACATTTAAAATGATTCAATGATAGCATAGGACATTGTCTTTTTTTCACTAATTTCAGATTTTTTAATATGCATGTTAACTTTAAAAGTGAATTTGCTTCATTTGCCTTTTATCTCAAAAATGATTGATTTTAAATTTAATAGCACATATTAACATTGCTTATTAATCTATTCAATAATTCACATGCAAAATAAATTTTCAATGCAAAAATTTTCACCTTTACAATCTTTATTTTTAAACTCTCACATCAACATTGTGGTTTGCTTGTCCACAGTAGTTGTATCATTATTCTGGTTTTTCTCCTTTTTTTCTTTTTAAAATTATTCCAAAGTAGTCTTTTAAATTGTTTTTATATAATTCGTCATTCTTTATATTTGTTAATTTTATGCTATATTATATTATGTTATGTTGTATTATATAATGATTTCTTATGCTAAAATACCATCACTTCTTTAAATATTAATTTTCTGAGGTTGGGATTACTGGACATTGATATTAATTTCAGTATTATTCTTTTACAAATTCAGGATTGCTATACATAAGTGTTTTCTGGACTTATTAATTTATAAGTTTTGTCAGTCAGACTGTCAACCCATTGGAGATAAAATAAGAATTTATGATACCTAACAAGAAAAATAGCAATAAAAATATTACATACAATTATTTTATTTAAGTCTGAATTATCTAAATAGGACTTTTATATCAAAAATCAAATAATAAAAAAGAAATTGACAATATAAATGACATTGGCATTGAGTACAATAGGTTCACTCAGAAATCTAAACAATGAAAATCAATTCTACCACAAGATCCAAAGAGCTCATACAACACCTTAATAAACAATGATTTGACTAGCTTAATATCAGAGAGATATGACTGCCTAAAGCAATACTGGGTTAAACTGTGTGAACACATTTGTAAAAGCTTAAGAAGTGTGACAAACAATTATGAACAAGATAATTTCATAAAATGAAAGCAGTGGGGAATAAAAAAAGGTTAAGGAAAACTTGTCAAGTTATTCAAGCATAAGCAAAATTATCCCAAGGGCATTCAAAACTGAAAACAGAAAATACTACAAAGACATTTTTTTTAATTTCAAAAAATAATTACAATCAACAGTTTTCTTTCTTGCTAGTGGAACCACCATATTTATATTCTAATAACAAAGTACCTACATGATTATAAACAAAGTAAAAAACCTCCCCAAAGAAAATAAAGATATCAAAAACAGCTAGACTAAATCAGATAGATAGACTGAAAATTCATGCTAGTGATCATATAGTTGTGAAGACATGGAGAAAACAATTTTCAATATTGTAAGGAGAGAAGATATTAAAATTGTGGAGGAAGAATGTTAATTAAACCTTATTGATTTCTTATTGTACCCCAACCAAAAAATGTGACCAAGAAAATATAAGTAACCAATGACCTACATACCTATCTCATTTATACAAAAACTTTGTGAAGATAATCTTTACATCAATTGAATGTATCCTTGATCAGGATATGAAGATTATAGATTATAAATGAAGATTATAAAATCCTATTTTGTTTGTTGCTAGTTGAAAAAAAAACAAGACAAAACAAAATTAACAACAAAAATTTAGCAGATATTTTATAACATTTTCCCTGTTTCTCTATGAAGAACATGAACATTCTTTGGAAGATATAACAGAAATAATCCTGTTTAATAACCATCTGATAGTAAATATCAGATAAGAGCACTGAAATAGATCCTGTGTAGAGTACAGGGCCAATATATAGTGATTCTTCATGGGTGGTAAGATATTCCACATGCCTCTGATTTTGGATGACATTTTGTTGAGAACATTAAGCTCCAAGACATTTGAGGGTCGTTCTGAAAGTGATCTATAGTTCCTCAAAGAAGTTTAATTTATATTTCCACAAAGGAAACATCAAATAAATAAAGACTCTGTTTACTAGGTTTCAAAAAGTATCACATAAATGGACATCCTTTAGAATTTGTGGACCATTGTGCATATGTACAATCCAAAATACATGAATAGTGACCTGGATCCATATTTAGAAGAGTTTTGCTTCTGAGAAATTATAAAATCATTTTCCCTGACCCTAAATATTGACCCTGAATAAACACTTTATCAGCATTTATCACTGTGTAGCATCAAGTCATAAAAAATCTTGCCTCCTAAGAACTAAAAAATAATAACAATAATACAAAAACAATGGAATGTAGCCATACATAGTGGGCAATAAAAAGTAATAACATAAAAACAATAAGGAAAGTCAACCAATAAGAGTGAAGAAAGTAATCAAAAAATTAATTGTATTATAGAAAAAGAAGAAAAATTGTCCAAATAACAGAAATGAGGAATAATAACAGACAGCTGAAAAGTTGTACTTTTGTTCTAATATATTTTTTTTTAAGTAGGCAATCCATTACATCTTTTAGAGAACTTTTGGGAACACATGGAGGAAAGCTGCACAGATGATTGAGCATTGATGAGTTATGATTTGCATCCCTTGAAGGAACTCCCAAGAATAAAAGATTTTATTAGAATTAATAGAAATCATAATACAAATGAATAGTATTCTTTCTTCATTTACATTTATGAATAATATGTGTAACATAAGGATTAAATAATACTGATATGTAATAAGAATTACCAACCACATGGTGCTCTTTTTAATTGGGTCTTTTCCTTTTTAAGGTAATTATTTTATAAAATTCAAAAGTTTTCCGAATTTAGACTATTTCAATGACTAAATGAGATCTCTCTTCACAAAACAGTTCATTAAATGCCTGTTTAATTTATTCTGTGTTTTATTTGCTTACATATTATTTTATATAGCATTTGCCCATTTTAATATTTCATATTTTGGGAGATATTCTCTAAATTACTTTTCTCAGCTTCTTTGTCATATATTTAATAGTTAATTATCATTTCCATTATTTCATTTCTATTCATTATTATGTTCACATAGTTCTGATGATTTGGGTAATTTCATCTTTCCTAAACTTTTTAAATTAGTTATATAAATTGTTTATTGTTTTAACTGAAGCTCAAGATTATATTATTCTTATTTATCAATACATGTATTTTTTTATAATTTTATGGATTTCTCCTTTTCTCTGGCTTATTTCTTCTTTATATTTTTTAGACATATCCATTTGTCTTTTTCTAATTTGAAAATGAGTTAATTTTTATAATTTTTTTATAATTTACTCTTTATTAATGTTTTCAGGGATATAAATTTTCCTGTAAGTCTTCTTTTGACTAAGCCCCAATAAATCATGTATTATAATTATGCTATAATCATCTTTAATATAATCTTTGTTTTGTAATTTGTTCTTTAATGTAATGACTTTTTTCCTGAATGTATTATTAAGTTCTTTGCGATCCGTTGTAATCACTGGAGATGCCGCGATATGAGGCCAAACCGCATTGTTACCATCACATATGCCTCTACGAAAAGCATGGTTGAGCTGAAATAGGAACGAATGGGCCTGAAGTAGCAACCAGTAGCCAGTCAGAGTACAATAATGGCAATTTTACAAGTGTCTTTTATGTGAGTATTTTGGCATATAAACTCTCAATGTAATATACAATCTACTTTTTTTCTATTCACTTATCTTCATACATAAATAAAGTTTATTTAGTACTCTATTCAAGTTTAGAATATTTTCTTTATTTTTAGCTCATATTCTCTTTTAGCATGTTAAAATTGGTAGGATTAAATTTCTAATACTTTCAGTTTAGATTTTTTTTATAAAATTATAACATTTATTTGTTTTGTAAATTAAATTATCTATTTTTGTACTCCCGAGTTGCAATAGTTCCTTTTAGAATACAAAAACAAACTTATTTATCACTTTTAATGATTTCTAATTTGATTTCTTAGATTGCATTAATATAGATTTTCTACATATATCTGGAACATATTAAATATTAGTCCATCTAATCTGTCAATTTTATCCCTTACTTTTTCAAAAGAATTTAATTTGATGTTCCTACAGTATACAGTCTATCCTTTGCTGTAAAGAGTTGTTGCTAGTTGGTGCTGTGGGGGGAGAAGTAGTTATCAAACTAGTTTGCTAATGAGAAAGTCAGGAATTAAATAGCATCCAGACCTCCCAAGATGTACAAGGTCCTCCTTCAACCAACTGGAGGGTTTTGATTTGTTTCTTTGTTTTTCATTCATTTTGTTTGTTTTTTGTAGAGAAGAGGCAGAGGCATTCTAATGTCACCTCATACTGGGTCTTGAGAATTTTTGGTTAACTTCTTACTACAGGTATTTATGCTTTAGAAATAGGTAATCTACAAATCAGGGCTTGAATTATTGTTTGGCTGAATGTCTAGACTTAAGAAAGTGGTGGGAAAATGGTAATATTATAAGTTAAGCTTAATAATGTGTGCACATAGTTTTTGTTTGTTTGTTTACTAAGAGTTCAGTAATTAAATAACTCCCAGAATATCCCTATATTGATGAATAACCATTTCTTGATCTTAAAAAAAGTACAGTAAAAAGGTAGTAGAAAGCTTAGAAAATGATGTTAATACTGATAATAACACAGATGATGATGATGATGATGATGATGATGATGATGATGATAACTGGCATTATATATATGTATGTATATGTATACATACACATATATAAAATATATGGATGCATATATTTGTTTATGTATATACATATACACACACACGCACACACTTTCTCTTTAATTTGTGAAATAGTTTACATTAATTATTTCATTTAAGCTTTACAATATTCCTAGGAGAAATCAAAGTTTAATATTCTCTCCCTGCTTCAAGTGATTCTTTCTTAGAAATTTGGCTAGAATTGTTGGTGGAGGTGTGAACTAATCCACATTTTTTAGAACAATTTGGGATTATGCCCTAAAGGCATAAAACTGTGTGTGTCCTTTGATCCAGAAGTACCATTACTAGTTCTATATCCCAAAGAGCTCATAACAAAGAGAAACGGACTTACATGTGCAAAACATATTTGTAGTAGCTCTTTTTATGGTGGCAAAGAACTGGAAATTGAGGGAATTCTCATCAATTGGGAAATGGCTGAATAAGTTGTGGTATGTGAATATAATGGAATACTATTTTTCTATAAGAATTGATGAGCAGGTGGGATCTCAGTTTAACTAGAAAGATTTACATGAACTGAAGCTGAGAGAAGTGAGCAGAACTAGAATATTGTACACAGTAACAGTAAGATTGAGTGATGATTAATTGTTCTTGTCAGCAATCCAGGACAATTCCAGTAGACTTATGATGGGGAATATCATCCATATCCAGAAAAAAGAAACTATGGACACTGAACATACATTGAAACATACTGTTTTCACTTTTGTTGCCATTGTTGTTGTTATTTTCTTTATCATGATTTTTCCCTTTTAGTTTTGATTCTTCTTTCACAATATGATGAATATGAAAATATGGTTAAAATGATTTTACATATATTGTCTATATTGAGTTGCTTGCTATTTTGGAGAAAGGTACAGAAAAATGGGAGGTATAAAAAATCATAACTCAAAATTTTACAAAAATGAATGTTGAAAACTAGCTTTACATGTAATTAGAAAAAATACTATTAAGTGAGGGGAAGAAATGGGGCTGTAATTACTGCCATCACTAACCTGTTGAACAGTAGTTTCTTAGTCCCAACAACAGTGTAATGTTTTATAGACAACGCACAGGGTACAATTAGCTTTCATCAACCTGTCAGACCTTCACTTTAGTTCATTCAATGGCTTTCAAAGACTTTTTACTCAGTCTAACATCTTTAATTGATTCATTAAAATATTTTTCATATCATTAAGTTGTTCATCTTATTACATCCTTTAAGTGGAGCAGGGTAATTGACTGGTAGATTCATGTCCCCCAACACTTAAATTAATGACCATACTTTTTTTTTCTTTTATGGAGATTGCTTGAAAATATTTTCTATCTACTAGACAATTGAGATCAAGATCTCATTGTAATTGGGGGAAAATATAGAGTTCAATGGGAAATGGGCTGGGCTATTGCTTTCATATAGAGAGAGCAGAAAAATTGAGGAAAAAGATTGATCGATTTTTTGCTTATATTTATGAGGATAGCAAGTATTTTCTATAAACTTTAATCAAATTAAATACATTTTGAGTCATTCATCCATAGTCATGCAAAATATTTAGTGATAAACCTTTGAATTTAGACATCAAGAAACATTAATGGCCATCTTATCCAAATTCCTTTTATAAATCAAGAAATTTAGTGACATATTGTGACATTTTGATGCAATCAAAAGACCTGTAGATTTGAAATAAGAGGACCTGGGCTCTAATTATGTTTCTTATATTTCCCATTTATATGACATTGGATAAATTAGGTAACATTTCTGACTCTTGTTTTATTCCTTTATAAAATGAAGGGGCTAAACTAGGGGATAATGAGAATTCTTTCTTTTTTTGAAAAGCAGTTGTTTGTTGAAGGTAATACAAGAAATGAATCATTAAACCAACACCTAAAACCAAGTTGTTGCATAAATATCATCAACCCTTTTTATAGATTCACAAACAAAACAAATTTTAAAAATAACCAGTTATTTAAAGTTACTGGCTTGTGTTTACAAAACTTGTCAATATTACAACCAAGATTCAAATATAACTTATGGGAGTTGCAAAAAGGCAAATTATGGCTCAATTTATAAAATGGGGAGATAAAACTTTGGTAATCCCTAATGCTATATAAAACGTGCTGAAGTGGGAAGAACATTCACTCATTCAATCAATAAAGATACTTTTAATATATATTATGTAAAAAAAGCTCCATGTTAAACACTGAATTTCATATTATATTGCTTGAGTTTGAATTTCAGTTCTACTTAACAAACACATCTGGAAGCTTGGCTATATGACTTGAATTCTCCATGATTCTATTTTCTTATCTGCAAATTTTTTTTTAAACTGGATTAAATGAGCTTTAAGATCATTCCTTTTCCTGATCTATAATCTAATTTTGGGAGATGAGATCCTTTCATTAGAGGGTCCTCAAATAGAACCTAAAAGACAGCTTCTTTGTTGGGATGAAAAGGATACTAGTTGGTTTATAAGTCAAATTAAAATGGCTCTGAAATTTCTGTTATTTCCATAAGTTTTGTGACAATTTTTGCCCAGAATTCTTTCCATTAATTTAAGACAATAGTTACTTTTGCCTACCTTGCGGATTTGATTTATTCATTTTATGATATTTACCATGGAACATCAAATGTAAAAATAAAATCTAATCAACAATACATGTTGTCAAGCATACAAAGAAAGATTTTGAATAAAAATGCAATCAAAAATAGTGTCACTACTTCAGAGCTTAAATTAAACCAAAATTGAATTAAAACTTAAAGAGCTGTCTGAATGTCAGCACTAATGCAAGCAGTAAAGATGAATAAATTCACATGGAATTTTCTCATCTAAGCATTTTTATGCTGTTGAAGTAAGCAGTAACAGTTTTTTCCTCCCTTCATCCCCTCTCATTTTTTTTAAGAATGAAAATCTCTTTTATAGCAGAGACATGAGTAGTATTTTTGAGTTAAAATGCAGAAGGGTTATTTATATATTTCTTACATTTTCATCTAAAATTAAAACTGATTCACTCATATAAATAGAAATAACGAATATATGGAGATATCAAGAAAAGTACATGGAAAAGGCTCTGTTAAAACCAAACAGCTCTAATTTATATCTACAGGGATGCCAATAAATTGGCATGATTTAACCTCAAATGCTGGGGACAAAAGGAAGAAAAAATATATACCTACAGCTATTTATATAATAATGTATCATTCTTATCTGTGTCGAGATCTTATGGAGAAAATGACAAAAGAAGCACTCTATGAAATCTTTCCTAATATCTGTTAATGGCAGTGTGCAGTCCCTTAAATATGATCCCGTTGGTCACTGTTAAGAGAAAGGCATTTCCTTCTCTTTTGTTAAATGCCAAATCTTGGTATATATATTTTTACAAAGTGACAAATCTTCCTGACAGCTGTGTAGAATAATAAATTGCATGCTAAGGTGTTCATAGGATAGTTGATGCTTTCTCACACTTTTACAATGGGAATGATTTACTGGGCTCTCTTCCCCCACAGAAGAATTGTTATCTGGGGACCATATATTGCAAAAGATGGTCTTTGACTGTTATTCCTGGGTCATTCTTCCCTCTATTCATATTTACTTTGTTGTAGGGTGAGAATTACTTACTTGTGAGGTAGATTTATTTATTCCTTCTCTATAATGACCAGGACCGTGTGTGTGTCATGTGTGTGTGTGTGTGTGTGTGTCTTTGTATATTTGTGACTTTAGGAAAGAATAGTGGAAAACAGAGGTAGATAAGTTGATTTCACTTTTCTTTAAATTCAAAGAAATCATTCTTATTCACATTCTGCAGATTTATTAAATATTTCCATTAATGCCACCATTACTAACTGATGATGCATAAAAGTGGACATTAGTCCAGTAGGTTACTCTTCTATGAATATCTCAAGGATCTGAAATCTTGCCAATAAGGATATATTAAAGAAAATTTAATTTTTTTTTTACCATTTAAAGTCTTTTATAACTCACCTGCTTACTCTATTTCCAGGAATAGTACATTCTTCATCCCCTCATCCTTTCTTCCATCTACCAATCTCCCCTTTCTGGTCTAAACTTGTGTGATTGAGCCTTTACACGTATTACATTCCAAGTTTCTCTATGTATTTGTATGAGTTTTCTCATATGTGGGATATTTCCCCTCCCTTCTATTGCTTTAAATAGCACCTCAATGTTACCTCCTGGAGGAGGACTTTCCTAATTCTCGTATCACTATTCTCCACTAAGCTCCATCACAAAGAGGTTATTTTTGATATTTTTTATCTTAACTTAATGCTGGACCTAGAAGGACCTGAATTCAAATTTATTCTGATATTTATTAGCTGGGTGACCTTGGGCAAAGCACATAACCCTGTTTGCCTCAGTTTACTCATCTGCAAAATGAGAGGGAAAATGACAAACTGTTCCAGTATCTTTGCAAGTTGTGGCTATTCAGTCATATCTGACTTTTCATGTCCCCACTTGGGGTTTTCTTGGCAAAGCTACTGGAACGATTTGTCATTTCCTTGTTCATCCCTTTTTATAGATAAGGAAACTGAGGTAAACAGGTTGAAGTGACTTGCCCAGAGTCATATTTGGTAAGTGTTTGAAGTCACATTTGAACTCAGTAAGATGAACCTTCCAGATTCCAGGCTCAGTGATCCATCCATTGGACCACCTGGTGAACTGAGGGAAGAAAGAGTCAGCCATCCCAATGCCAAGAAAACACCAAAAGGGCTCACAAAAAGTTGGTCATAACTAAAACAACTGAACAACATATTCTTATTTATTAAATGTGCTGTAGTTTCCTCCTTTTACCAATGATCTCTCAATTCTTCTTGTATTTATATTTTGATAACTATATTATAATTGGTTATTATTGTGTTCAGTCATTTCAATTGTGTCTGATTCTTTATAACCACATTTGTGGGTTTCTTGGCAGAGAAAAATAACATTGGTTATTTACTAATTCTATCTAATTCTTTTGTTCATTTAAAATGTTATTCTGAGAAGGGGGCTGAAGGTTTCAAAGAGATCTGTGAAGAGGTAGACATGGAGCATGGAGTCAGGAAGACTCATGGCTTCAGACACTTATTATCTGTATGACCCTGAGCATGTCATTTCATCCTGTGTGCCTCAGTTTCCTCACCTATAAAATGAACCAGAGAAGGAAATGGAAGCCACACTAATGTCTACCAAGAAAGCCCCCAAATAGGGTCTTGAGTTAGACATAACTGAAAAATGACTAAGGAAATACAGTGTTTAAAACCCCCTACTATAGAAAACTTCTGCTCTTCATCTGATGTTCGGTTCTAAGGACACTCCTTGATGGAATATTTCATGGATTTCAAAGCCACTTATCTTCCCTTTGATAGAACTGAACTTTAATGTCTATAGATATCCTTTATGGCAATACATATTATAGTTCTTCCATGCTTTTCCAGTTCTATGGAAAACTTGCCCCATTTCATGAGATAATAGTATAGTAGCTTTAGGACAGGAGTGAAATGTAAAAATAATCAAATTCAAATGCCTCTATTTATATGAGGAAACTGAGGCACAAAGTCATTAAATATTTTGCTCATGATCCCAAGGCTAACCACAGTCTGAGATAGGATCTGATTCCATATACACTGTCTTATTCAATATTCTATTTCTTTTCATTTAATAGAAACATTCCTCTGGTCAGGTCTCAAGGAACAAAACTAAGATAATCACTGAAAAAATCATTCTATTAAGAGACAAAATCAGAAAGACTTTTTATGAAAGAATGAAAAAATAAAAACATTTATTAAGCAACTACTTTGATATAAGTTTTTTGATAAGTGGTGAAGATAAAAATAATTTAATAGCTGTAAACCACATCAATTATGTTTTAAAAGGGAAATATAACACATTTAAATGAGTGGTAGCCAATCAAGATTTTTTTTTGCTTGTTTGTTGGGGGAATGAGGTGGTGGCTTTTGATAATAGGGCTTCAAGGGTATTGACTGGTACTACATGAGATTTCCAGAGTAGATATGTGGATAGAGTGGGAAGTAAAACAGAAATAGTATCTGTTGTCGAGTGTCAGCCAGTAGATATCATAGGTTAAGTGGGTTGGATGGTATATATTCAGTTATCAATCAGTTTAATGTATTATTATAGCAGGAAATCTAAAAATGGTGAGATTAATGTCTTCAATAACTGAACCAGAAATTCGGAAAGATCAGGACATAGAGGACTAGGTCCCGGAAACAATGTGGAGGGTCCCAGGTGTAGCGCAGAAATTATGGGAAGCAGGTTCAGAGGAAAAAGGACTGGGTAGATGCTTCCATGGCGTGAGTTATGTTCATTCCTGACTTTTGATACAAATTTCCTCTCCCTTCCAAAATAAAACAAAACAAATACAGACAAAAAACCTATATTTTACTTCTTAGCAGGAGAATTTCATCAAATGTGACTATAAAATATAAAAATGGGAAACCAAGAATACATGGTTGCTAACTGATGGAAGCAAAAACATCTACAACTACAAACATAATATCTTCCATCATGGAATGCTTTGTGGTGACACTTTCACATATTTTTCTTTATCTGATCTTCACAACAGCCTTTGAGGTTAAATGAAACAAACATTATTACCAGTATTTTATAAATGAAATAATGGGTGGAAACATAGATGGGTGAATGCATAAACAGATAGATTGACAGATAAATATTGTCATTGATACATATGTATGTGTATACACACAATATATATGTATCAATGATGTGTGTGAGTGTATGTGTGTCTGCACTGTGTGTGTCCCTGGAAATTATATGCAATATTTCACAGTTCAAAGAGACGTGCTATTTTGAATATATTTAGTTTTTCCTACTGGACATCAAGCAAATGAGTATTTTGACATTTAGTTAATATCTTGTATCTTGAGGTCATCAAAATTCTATCAATTCTTTGATTCATCAATATGTAAAGCTAAATGGAAACTTTTTTATGGGGCATATGGAACTTTCTTTTCTCATTTTGCTTAGAATATGTAGCCTTCTTCAACTAAACTATCAGTTCTCATATCAGAATAATTATCTGCTCTGAAACTTGTCTTATAGTAGACTAGAATACCACAATCTCATATCTTGTGAAAATAAATTCAAGAGATATAGTTTCTGGGTAATTTAGTCATTTTATTAATAAGACCAGCATGTTATTAATAAAATAGTTATTTGGCTATGTTTTTTTAAAGATTTCCTCCCTAGCATTTTATATGCATTTTGAAGGTGTACAAATCTATTCTGACTAGTTAACACAATGAGAAGTGAACTACCTTATGAGTATGTTTAGAGAACATGACTTAGGTTACCCAAATCTTTGAAAAAGAGACTTCAGTTTCCATATCCCTGTCTGACAATAAAAGGAGGATTCACATTTTCCCAGACCCATCTGAGCAAATACAATTAGTAAGAATACATCCATTAACTCAAACTTAGAATTTCTTTTAATGTTTTATTAGATCTTGACCTGGGTAAATCTTTAAGAGAAATTTCCCACACTGGTTGCTTTCTGGATGAAGAAGTAGAAAAGGGGTAAAATCTTAGTTTTAATGCAATAATTAGTTATTAAATAAAAGAGAAAAATATTGATTTCTCAAAATTCAAAGCATTATTCCATTTATCATCCCCAATCTCTCCCTTAATCTTCAATTTCACTCTATCTACCATCTCCTTCATTGCTACCTACAAACATGTTCATGTTTCTCCAACCCTGAAACCTTCAATTGATCCTTTTTAGCTATTATCCTATATCTCTCCTCATCATCTTAGCTAAGCTCCTTAAACAGGCGATTTATATTAGGTGCCTCTTCTTGCTCTCCTATCACTTGCTTCTAAACCCTCAGCAATCTGGTTTCTGACATCATCATTTCCAAAGTTGTCAATAATTCCTCAAATGCCAAATCTAATAAACTTTTCTCCATATTCTCCATATTCTCTTCTTTTAAGCTTTTCATGACACTACTTTCTCCTGGTTCTGTTCCCTTTTGTCTTCCTGCTCTTTTTCAGTCTTTTTTTTTTTTTTTCTGAATCTTCTGCCTCATTATACTCATTAACCATGATATCACCCAAAGCTTTGCCCTATGCCCTGTTCTTTTTTTCATGATATATATATTGTTTTATATATATATATAAATTTGGCAAACTCATCAGCTTCCATACTTTCTATTATCATCTCTCTAAATAGTCATCAATTTTATATAATCAATCTTAATATCATTCTAGAATTCTAATCATAGTTCATCATTTGTCTTTTGTCTATCTCAAAGTATTTATCCTGTAAAGATATTAAACTCAACACTCTCAAAACAAAATTCCTTATTTTTTCCTCCCAACCATTCCCTTTCTACCTTTGCTAATACTGTCTAGGAAACCACAAATTTACTCTTTCTCAAGCTCATAAACTTGATCTCATTCCTTTGATCATCATTAACATTGACATGTAGCCAAACTTCTAACAAATCTTGTCATTTCTTTCTTCACAACATTTTTTTTTCTGCAAGGCAATTGGGGTTAAATGACTTCCCCACAACCATACAATTAGTGTTAAGTGTCTGATGTCACATTTGAATGCCGGTCCTTCTGATTTCAGGGCTGGTGATCTAGCCACTGGACCATCTAACTGCTCTTACAACATTTTTGATACATTCCTTCCTTCTCACTCACAGTCACCAGACCAGAACAAATTTTCACCATCTCAAGCCTTTACTGTTGTAATACCATATGAATCTTTTTGGCTCAATTCTCTCCCAGTTCCAACCCATCTTTCATTCTTTTGTCAAACTGGTTTTCTCAAAGCATAGATTTAATCTTGTTCTTCCCCTTCTCAGTAAAAGCTTTTATAAGTGAGACTTCACCACTTTCTAATCTTGTAATGTATTCTTTTCCATATGTTTTATTACCCCGTTACACTTACTTCTTTTTTGTTCCTTGCTATATTTCCTAATCCCCTTTCCCTTCTGACTACTATTCTTTAAATCCAAGACTTCTCTCCTTCATCACATTTGTCTCCTGACTTCCTTTGACTTCCTTTAAGATTCAGGTCACATCCCTCATTTTGGATAAGATTACCTAAATTTACCACTCCAATGCTAATGACTTTTTTGGATATCGTCTTTTTATACACATTTCCTGTATATTGGATATATCTAATTGTGTGAATATAGACTCCCCTTATTAGGATGTGAAGTCCTTACAGGCAGAAATCCTGTATTTGCCTTTCTTTGATTCCAAAGGATAATTACAGTGCCAATTTCATAATAAAGGATTAATAAATGAGTGTAGATTGATTGACGAAAAACTTGAAATGCTCATGGATTATCCATGTATAGATGTTTCTCATGCTGAATGAGTGTGAGAAACAAAATTATAATTTTATCTAAAAAGACACACATAAATATTGATTCTGGAACATGACATATCGACACTATACTCTGCAAGCAATATTCAGTGTCTTACAGGATGTGTAGAACAACATAACCAGTAAGTATGACAGAACTCAGGTTTTAGTAGCATTATTATCCAACTACTTCTTCTCTAGTATATCATATCATCTCTTTAATTACTTTGTATAGGATCCATCTTTGTTTATTTGTTTACATATTGATTTCCTCCCAATAGAAAGCAAGCCCCTTGAGGTTCAAGACTACTTCATTTTCATTTTTGTATATCCCCAACATGTAGTTCCTGCAACATAAGAGGAATTTTATGAAGGTTTGTGACAAAAAAAGGAAGGAAGAAATGAAGGAAGGAAGGAAGGAAGGAAGGAAGGAAGGAAAGAAGAAAGGAAGGAGGGAGGGAGAGAGGGAGGGAAGGAGAAAAAGGAGGAGAGAAGAATTTTTTCATTTGAACTCATTAATAAGCTGCCTACTTCATTTTTTTCCTTGTAAGCCTAATTGTTTTATCATTATTAAACCAACAACTAATGAATCTGTCTTAACTCCTTCTCCTTAAATATAAACAAGAAAACTCAGTCCACTTCTATAGCTATTCTTCAATAGTTCATGAAAAAAAATAAGTTACTTGGTGCATAGCATGAATGTCATTGAGTTTTATATACCTCTATCACTCTACCGAAGATGGCAGAGAAATGCTATCTCTGTGTTATTTGTTTGGACATGTTTTATTATAAATATGATTCCTCTTTTTAAAAAAATCCTAAACACTGTAAATGATGAAATGTCATGAATTTTGAGAATAATGTTGTCTTCTTTTTTTTTTTTATAAATTTCTGTGCTTTACAGTCCTGAAGAGGGAAAGAAAGGACTCAACATATTATAACATCTCCGTTCTCTCCTTCTAGGCAAATTCTTTCTTACTCCATCTGCCAATCCAAATGTTAAATTGTAGAAACAACCATAGAATGGCTTTCTTGTTAGCTAAACTATAGCAGTGGGTTTTTTTGTGAAAACACAAATTATTACTACAAAACAGAGTAGACATCTGTTATTCAGTCTGAGTGGAAAATACACATACAACTTAAAAGGAAAGAATCAGGAGAAAAAAAGGAGAAACTAAAGTGCCATAAATATTGATTCTGGAACATGACATATCGACACTATACTCTGCAAGCAACATTCAGTGTGTTATAGGATGTGTATCATTGAAGAAGGGATTTTTGAAGACTTAGCTAGAAACAAAGGACAAAATTGATGACCAATTTTTCAGACAGAAAAATTAGTCAGGCAGATTAATATGAGGGAAGGAGTGCTGACTTTGATGACAGGAGTCATGAGTTCAAATTGAATATTAGCTGCTTGTTAGATATCTAATCATGGATAAATAATTCACATTCTGTATAGTTCAATTTTCTCATTCATAACATGGGAATAATAATACCTACTGTATCTTCACAATATACTGTATATTTTATAAACTTTTATATATGATGCAAATTTCAGTCATTATTTTCCTACATATAAAGATATGTTGGATGCTACTTCTAATAGCATCCTGGTTATACAAAAACAAAAATTAAACAAGCTCTTCTTTTCAGGATTTTGCTTTTATCATATACCTTGATGTACTGTTAAGTAACAAAGAAAAGTATTTTTCCTGGCAAGTTAAGCTATATCCATCACTTCTATGTGACAATCATATGGCCAAAACAAGTTGACCTGAAAAGATTGCATGTCCCTAAAATGGACTATGATAATTCAGTTAATAGCAAAGCAACATTAACTACCTTCCCTTATGGACATCCTATTAGTCTGGTGAAGTTCTGAGGGATTGACCATTTATTGAAAAATATGTCATTTTTATAAAATATAACATTTTGAAGTCAGAAAGGCAATTCAGTTTAATGGTACTATGAAGCATAGAATCAGGTGCTCAAGGCGTCAATTCCCAAACCACAACTTACGAGTTATGTGTCTATTGTGGTAGACTGGACGATACCTGGTCCAAAGAACATAAAACTTGAATGAATACCTTTTGATTTAAGGGAAGCTAAGAAGACTGTTCTTCCATTAATTCAATTAACTTTGCTTGGTAGGGGCTTTACTTGTATTTTACACATTGATGAACTTTATGGGATTTGAACTAGAGAAATAAAAAGGTAAAACGAGAAGAAGAGTTAGGACCATTACCAACGATTACCTATAAACATAAACTTTGCTAAGTATTTTACAAATATTATCTCATTTAATCTTTGCAGCAACCCTGGAAGATCAGTGCTGTTGGTGTCCTCATTTAACATTTGAGAAAATGTGATTTCCCTAGGGTCACACAGCTAGTAAGTTCCTGAAGCTGTATTTGAATTCAAATCTTACTGACTTCAGGCCCAGTGCTCTATATCCTAAGCCATCTCTAAAGAGATTTAGTTTTATTAAGATTATTTATTTCTCTAGGCTTACACTCAAGGGATATGTTAATGTATTCTAATTATTAAATAAATAAGGAAGCTGAGTGACACAATGGATAAAAGACCAGCTCTGAAGTCAGGAAGACTCATTTTCCTGAGTTCAAATCATCCAATTTCAGATAGGAAACACCTAAAATTCAAAAGGCATATAAACTTTTTTTTTTATATTTTATTTTATTTTTTATTTTTATCTGTATTTTCAGTGTTGAGTTTGATGCTTTGTGTATAGTAGGCACTTAATAGATGCTTGCTCTCTGTTTGAATGATTGGCTCGATAAGTCAATCTTTCTCACTGAGTATACTCCATGCAGAATTTTATTTTCCCCAATTTTGAAGTCAGAGCAGAAAGTATATTCCCATGAAGTAGGTAAATGAAGGACGAATGAAGCTATTATAGTTTGGAGACCATAAGGGTTGCCGCAGCACACATCTTAGTATACAATTTGTATGTTATATGGAAATGAGATTTGAATGATTTTTGAGTTTTTGATAATCAGATTGTAGTTTGAAATGTGTGTAACTACACACACACAACTATATATATATATATATATATATATATATATATATATATACCATATATAAATGATCTTAGCACAAAGATGAATGAGTGGGAATTAGCAACAGCTGATATGTATATGTGAACATACATATTTATAAATAGTCATCAGTGTATATACATATATATGTATACATATACATACATATATACATATATATATGAATGCATATTTATTTATTTTTGTCTGTTCACCTATATAATCATACATATTTCTTTGACTATACAATAACCTGGAAGTAATTATTCTTTTCTCTATTTTTCTATAGCTAATGTCTCATGTAGACTTAATCATAATGATCTTTCAAATAATATATACCCCTCTATTTTACATTTACTCAATAAATTATTCTTCTTGTCTCATACCTAGGGATACATCAAATGTGCTTTCTCCCCTTGTATTTTTCTAGATTTCTGTTTCTTTGTCTCCTTTCTCAATTGAATAATTAATTAGCTTTTTTATTTTTTATTTTTTATACCCAAAGAAGAGTTGGTAAGTTATCGATCACTTGCACCACTACTTTCACAATTTGGTTGCTTAAATCGCTTTTTCTCTTCTCCTTGGCACAGAGAGATTCAGAGCATGTCCCTTGGCTCATCATATAGGAAAATAAAGTGGCACCAAGAAGCAGTTAATGTGGCCTGAGCAGCAGGTCTGGCATGCAACGTGGTAGCATCAGGACCCTCAGCAGGGGTTGCAGGGATCCGAAGCTGATCACGAGCATCATGTCAGGCTTCCAACCTGTCCCAGCCACTACTGGGCTAGGGGAGGCTGCTTCTGCTTTGATTAATATCCCATCAAATGTTCTGTCCTTGTAAGATTTCATTCCACTACCATAAGGTCAAAGAAGTGTTTCCCTTCCACCTATAAACTTTAATGCCTGCCCATAGATTATTAGTGGCCTGTGGATTTCAGATGTTCTCTCAGTGAATCACAGGAGTCAAATCCCTTTTGATTTAACAGATGAACAGAGAAATAAAAAAGGATACATCTAAAGAAATGACAAATAAAGAGGAAATGATTTACAAGTGAAGTTTATAGCTCTGGGGGGAAATTAGCTTCTCCTTAAAAATATGCTGCTACTGCTACCTGATCTATGCTAGCATTTCAACCTTCAGATAATTTTAATTAATTTGATTCTAATTTAATTTGAAGCAACATAAGCTATAGAGAGAGCTAGATTGGGTTTGGAAAAAAAAATTGGTTTCTAACCTTAGACATTTCATAATTATGTGACCTTAGAAAAATATTTAATCTCTTTTGATCTCAGTTTTTCTCATCTGTAAAATAGGATAAAACTACTTATCTCACAGTATTGCTGGCTGGGACAAATTTAATAATGTGTTTATTATAGGATCAGATTATCTCAGATTCAGAAGAAATGTATAAGACAAGTCTAGTCCACCTGCTTCATTCTTTAGAAGAGGAAGTAAAAGAAGGTTAAAAGATTTACTTATGGTAACACAAATAGCATCTGGGACTGGATTTCAGCCTTCTTCCTGGCTCCAAGTCTAAAACAACATCCAGTGTACCCTCCTCATTCAGTTTAAAGTAGGGGTTCTTACTCTGGAAGTTCACCAATCCCTTATACGTGGAGAGATTCAAAAGTCTTTGAACTTGAATGGGGAAAATGACATGTTTTCACTAACCTCTAATTGAAATTTACTATTTCCTTCAATTAAAACAAATAAAAGACCATTATTCTCATAAAGGATCTAGATTTCACATCACTGGTAGAGAGACCCACAAAATGAAAAATATTAAGAAATTATGTTTTAAATCTTTTGCAAACTTATATACACTATCAGTTGTTACTCTATAATAATAATAAAATAATAATAATAATAATAATACCTTTAGCAGGTTTTCTGATTCAGCTTGTATAAATTTATGGGGGACACATTCCAGGGAATGAGCAGACATAGATGATTTACAGTATTCACTAAGGGAAATATGAAATCAATTAACTCACCTGTCCACTAAAGTTATTGTCATTATTGTTATTGAAATGAAAAGTATAATTCGGATTATGATCACTACTACTACAATTCTCCTACAATCATCAAATTCTATGATTCCATGGGAAAATTTTCAGAATATTTTGCATTTGGCTCAGTGTCTGGTTTCTGAATTTTGATGTTATAATGTGACTTGAGTATCCAGAATTGTATAATTTATTTATATTGTACACATTGTACTGGTGCATATTGTGGTAAGGCAGAGAAGAAATTTCCATTTCAAGCTGCATAATGTTTCATAGACATTATCCAAATTTTTGAAAAAAAAATTCTTTTTTTCTTTTTTAATGAAGAAGGGTACTTGTAATATTAACTGTTCTGTGTTATCAGCCCCAAGGTGTCTTGCTCTCACTCTGGTTTTTACTTCCATTTCACGTAATGATAGAGAAAGCAGCTATGTGGTTTGTGGAAGTGAGCTGCAGTACTGCTCCAATAGTAGCATAAGGGTCTCTAATAGGCATTTACAAGCAGGAGTCAAGATTGTTTAGTAACATGAAATAAAAAGATTTTCTCTGTCTTCCTCTCTCTCTTTATCTCTCTCTCTCTCTCTCTCTCTCTCTCTCTCTCTCTCTCTCTCTCTCTCTCTCTCTCTCTCTCTCTCTCTCTCTCTCTCTCTCTCTCTTTCTCCCCCCCTTCCTTCCCTCCCTCCTACCTTTCCTCCCTCCCTCTTTCTCTACCTCTCTCTGTGTCTCTTTCTGTCTCTGTATCTCTGTTTCTCTGTCTCTGTCTTTCTCTCTTTCTTTCTCTCTGTTTTTGTCTCTGTGTGTGTGTCTCTCTGTGTCTGTCTGTCTGTCTGTCTCTCTCTCTCTCTCTTAGAACTATAGCATTTTTGTTCACTTACTGAAAAAAGCTTCCATAATGTTATCATGGACATTCTCAAAGTAATGATAAGAAATATATGAACTTCTCTGTCTGTGAATATTGAGATGGGATTATGAAATATATGACTAGAAAATATGGGCCAAATAGGTAACAAAAGTTTTGATTAGTGGCACAATGTGAGGAAGCATGTGTTGGTTATCTTCTGAGCCACTTCTGAGAATTTCTAGATCAGATTATAGATACATTGAAATCAATATATTTTGCAGGTGATTCTATATGGCTATGATTCAAGGACTTGGAAAAGTCCCTGCTATTGGAAAAAATGAAATAATAAAAGTTTTGAAAAACACAATAAAAAATTTCAGTAGATGATAAGTCTTCTGTGCATTACCAACACTGCTTTACATGCAAGAAGTGCTTTAAAACATATTATTGAAGAATTATATAAGTGGATCAAGAAGCTATCTAGCCATATAGTCAGAAAATAGGACAGCCAATGGGTATTTTGAGATCTGCACTGGTATTCACAAAACAAGGGGGAAAAGGAGAAGAAGAATCATTAACTTTGAATAAGATTTTCCTACCTGACTTATGTCTACTGGATTTTCAAGATGTCTTCCTGAATTTTATCATCCTGCAAGATTATATCAACCCTGAAACTAACATATCCTTAGCACTCCTGCATCCACCCATGGGGACCATCTTCTCTCTGACTGGAGAAGATGGAGAGTGTACATCAGAGAGATCCTGCGAGATCCTCCACAAAAGGGCAGTCTTGTCATCATTTCCCACCAGGTTGCAGGAATTTTTTGTCCCTCTGCACCAGGAATACTTCTCCTTCTAAAGTTTTTGTTTGTTTTGTATTAAATTCCCCCATTAGTTTGTGAGCATCTTTTGGGCAAGAACTGTCTTAGGTCATTTATATTTTTAGGACTTAGCACTGGACCCTGTATGCAGTAAGCAATTAAATATTAATTAACTGAATGGAATACTCTGACCATATAGTTAGTATGCTTGAGAGGAAGATGGTTAATCTAAGTTAACTTGAATGTCAAGAAAGCATATTCTGTTACACACACACACTATAATACACACACACATGTAACATGTATGTAAGTGTTTTGTTACAATGTATAACGTGTCTATGTACATAGTGAAATAGATGTGCATATGTTTATATATGTATATTGCGTGTATTTGTGTATATATATACATCAAGATCAATATATAAAGTCATAATGCATATTGATGTCTTATCATTATACATATAACATGCATATGTAATGTTATATATATAATATATGATTATATATTATAATAATTATATTGTATGCCATATAATTATAAACATAATATGTATTGTGTATATATTTTTATATATGTAATTATAGGTATATTATATCATACATAATATACATTAAATAAAAATATATAGGATACATATAATGTACATATCTTATCTATATTCACATATATACATAGAGGGAGAAATCTAGAATAGATACATAGATATCTATAGATAGTGATATTACAAAGGGATTTCCTATGACAATGTAATAAATGTGTTAATTTTTCTTTAAAAGCACGGAAATACATGACATATTTTAGAATGTTTTATAATCAATATCATGGGAAAATTATATTATTGAAAACTAGAATTATCAGTAATAAGATAATGCTAAATATTGTCTCAACAAATGGATAAATTAGGATGTCCATCCACTACACTATTATTTGATATGGTTCTAGATTTGCTTGTAAAGTCAGTGAAGCAAGAGAAAGGAAATTAAAGGTAAAAACATTGAAAATTCCAAATGCTCCTTACATGAGTGCATTATACTTTTTATTCCAAAAACATGACAGAATGTGTATAAAGATATTAAGTAATACAGTTAATACATAGCTTGGGGAAGGATGCAAAATAAATCATTAGTAGTTCTGTGAAGAAATAGCAAATTCAGGAGTAAATAATAAAAAAGAAAATATATCTTAAAATTTAGAGGAAATAAAACATCTATGAGTCAACCCACTAAGAAATAATTCTTCAATAAACATATGAATATAATTTAAAACATTCCCTAATAAAATAATGACATATATAATTGAGTAAATAATCATATTTCATGGATCGACCCTCTTAGTCTCATAAAAAGGATATTGAAAACTGGATTAATTTGCAGTGTTCTAGAGATCAATATTATACATCCTAGAGTTTATTTTATAAAACTAGACAAAGAACAAAATTCATTTGAAGAAGCAAAGCATCTAGAATCTCAAAGGAAAATAAGAACCAAGAAGGAGTGAAGGGAAAATACTATTCCCAGACATTTATCATAATGTAAAGCTACTAGGTGATATGGTGGGTAGAGTATCAGCCCTGGCATCTGATGGACTTTTTTTCTGAGTTCAAATCTACTCTTAAGCACTTACTGGCTGGGTGACTTTAGCCAAGTCACTGAACTCTTTTTGCCTCATCTGGAAAATGAGCTGAAAAAGAAATAACCATCCATTCCAGAATCTTTGCCAAGAAAAACACAAAAGGGATCACAAAGAGCCATAGGAATTAACTAAACAGTAATAACGACAATAAAGCTGCAATCATCAAAAAAAAAAATGGTACTTGTTTAAAAAAATAGAAAAGATGATTGATGAAACAGATTATATTAAAAAAAAAAGCACAACCAAATTCAAAAACACTTTTTCCTAAATTTGATACTATAAATTACTTGAAGGAGGGTTTGCTATTTAACAAATGCTAGGGAAAGTTAAAAACAATAGAATAGCATAGCATACCATGTATCACAATTAGTTTCAAATTGTTGTTCCAAAAAATGTAAAAGATCAGTTCTAAAAGAGATATAGACAGAGAGACAAGAGTCAGATAGAAACAGAGATAATAGAATAATTGATTTATTGTTATATCTTCCATGTTTATAGCTATGAGACAAATTCTTGACCAGATAAGGAATGAAGAAAATAACATAGATATAAGTATGTTTAATAATATGAAAATGAGAAAATTGAAGAAAGAATAAATGTAGCTTAACTACAAAGAGAAAATGATTGAGGATGGATAACCATACTATTCTGTGTCTCTGATAAGTCTTTTATAGTTAAATATTTGAGATAGGAAGAAAAATATATAATAACCAAGAGTCATTTCCCAACATATAGGGAGTCAAAATTTTTGAGAAAATATTTCTCAAAAGAAGAATTGCAAAATATTAACAACCATATGAACAATTAAGCAAAAATAAGAAAAATCCAATGAAAACCACATAGTTTTTATCTCACAATAGAAAAATCAGTGAAGATAATTGAAAACAATCATTATTGCAAATACTGTTAAAAGACAGACACATCAGCGCACCTGATGGAGGTAAGAATTTGTCCAAAGATTCTGGAAAGCTATTTAGAATGTTGCTAAGAAAGTACCTGAAATGTCTCTGTACTTTGACCAAGAGAGCCCACTGTTTGGAATATATCCCAAGGAAATCAAGCAGAAAGAAAGAATCCATTGAGAGTAGATGACTGGAAACAATACAGGCATCCATCAGTTTGGAAATAGATAAACAATTTTAATCATATATATATATATATATATGTGTGTGTGTGTGTGTGTGTGTGTGTGTGTGTGTGTGTGTGTGTGTATATCTTAACTTAGATATAGATATAGCTTAACTACCATAATGACTCAGCTTGGTCCCAGAAAAGAGATGAGGAAATTCATCTTTCTTGCAGAAGTGGAGGCTTAGGGGTATGGAATATTACATGTGCTTTCAGATATTTACATTATTAATTTTGCTTTACTGTTTATTTTGACTCCGTAAATGATCTATCTATTCAAAACAAATACTGATAGCTCTCCTAAAAGATATAGCAATGTATTTGAAAAAAAGGAACATGAAGAAGGAAAAAATAGGATGTATGCATAAGTAAATGAATATGACATAAAAACAAAAGGCATCCATTTTAAAAGATTGGTATTGGTAACTATAATGGAAAGTAATAATCTTATTACTTCAAAGGAGACCCTCTCAATTTCCCTTTATCCTGGGTAAATGAACAATTACTATTGATGGAGCTTAGAGAAATAATAATCAAATTACATTAGAAACTACTGAAGGGATATGAATTTTCATGACTTAAAGAATTCACATACCCAGGAACTAACAAAATAAGTCATACATCCTATGCATGAAAATTGTCATAGAAACCCAAAATGGGGCTTATCATGCTCACAGTTACAGAAAAAATGAAAAGGTAAATGTTGTAAAATGTCTTAAAATATAAAATCTAGATTTTCTTTGGAGGATTGAAGAAGGACTGAAGACACTGTCTTCTTTTTTATCTTTTTTTTTTAATTTAATAACTTCCATTGGAAGGCGTATGGCCAAAGAGTTTATTCATTTCCCCCAAATAAAAATAAGTTTTATCTTATTTGAGTTCATGCTATGTTTCTGCTAAAGTCGGCTTCTTGAAGTTTACACAGTAAAGAACTCTAATAACAGGTAGTGTGTGATCATTTTTGTGCTTTCCTGTAGGAAAATGACACAATTAATGAGGTGTAAGAGCTATAAACCCAAAAGAATTGATGGATTGACTTAAGTATGTATTTCTACTACATTTTAAACATTATGTTCCAAATATTCCCTCTTCAAAGAAGTTGGGGAAGGGAAGAGGTTGAGTTTAGAGTCTGAAAACTCAGTTTGGGTCCTAGTTGTGTTTTTTACAACCTTTGTGACCTTAGCTATGTCTCAGTGTCTCTAAGTATCAATTGTTTACACCAATAAAGAAACAAATATTTATATAAATAGATGAATAGTAAATGGATAAGAATACATGAATAAATTAATTAATAAATATAAAAATAGCTAAAAAGAAAGTAGAAGGGATAATAACAAGGCTTGTATATTTATATTTTTATAACTATGAATAATATCATAAACAAACTATAAATACAAGTAAATATTCTTATTTTTATAAAGGAATGATTGGGGAAACAAAATTGCTATAGATATATGAGTAATTATTCATATGACATGCCCAAAATTTTTATTAAAATTTATGATTTTCACACATATGCATACACACACATCACATACACAGAGACACAAACCCTAGACTCATGCAGAACTGTTTTGATTTGGAGGATCTGATCCCAAAGAACTATTTTTTCTCATAAACTCATTATGTATCTGGAGAAAAATTCAAAATAAAAGGCATAACTAATGTAGTTATCTTGAATATGAATAATGGGTTCCTCAATATCATAAAATAATTTAATGCATATTGGTGGAACAGCCTTTATTTCACTACATAGATAATATATACAATAATAAATGAAATCATGAAAGCCAATAGGCAAATTTAAAAAATACATAATTCACTGACCACACAAAAATTCCACTGAATCCTTTTTTAATCTCATCGAAGAGATTGCTAGGTGGCACAGTGGATATAGCTCAGACCCTGAACTTAAGAATTCAAATCTGACCTCAGAAACTTGATACATACTCTCTGTGTGATACTAAGCAAGTCACCTTTTTTTTTTGGGGGGGGGGAGTATTTAATAGAATCTTTTTCCAATTACACTTAAGGATAGAATCCAACAACATTTTTGTAAAATTTTGAGTTCCAAATTTTTCTCCCTTCCTCCGTTCCCTCCCTAATCGCTAAGATAGCAAGCAATCTGATATACCTTGCAAATCTACAATCACATTAAATATATTTCCACATTAGCCATAGTGTGAAAGAAGAATCACAACAAAAGGAAAAAAAATAAAGAAAAAATTGAAAATTGTATGCTTTAATCTACATTCATTCAGAGTCTATACTTCTGTATGTTAGTTAGTATTTTCTATCACGAGTCCTTTGGAATTGTCTGGATCACTGCATTGCTGAGAATAGCAAAATCATTCAGAGTTGATCATTGTACCATGTTGCTGTTACTAAATTTCTATTTTTTTTTTATCGATACAAAAAGAGTCTCTATAAATATAAATAAAAACTAGGAAATGAGCTGCAACTTATCACATAGAGACTGTTCTTGTAAAGTACTGTGAGTCAATTTTTCTAGACATAATTTGAACAAGCAGCTTCCCTATTTTGGATATTTTATGATTAATTTTAATTTTAGCTATTGTTTGTAAAAGGTAGGCTGTTTCCATAAATATAAAGTATTTTTCCATTAGAGAGAATTTATTTTTATTAAAAATATCACTATATTTGTTTTATACCATTTGTATATATGTGTTGATATTAATGTTGGAATTTAAAATCAGGAATTAAAATGTGACCCTATAATTCCATAAAAATATGCTAAGCATGGTGGGGAATATAATGAATATATGCATAAAAATAATAATTCATATTCGGGTTTTGTGTCTTGATGTTACAATAGATTTTCCTTCTAATATCCCAGTTATGGTGACACATTTGGTGCCATTTTGTGGACAAGGAAGCTAAGGCTTTGAAAAGCTGCACAATAAATCCCTGATTAAATGTTCATATGTTCTTTGTATTGTTATTTCTGTTCATTCTAGAAGAGTACCATGGCATTAGGAAGGTGATACAATAACATGCAAATGAATTGCATTTAAGTGAAGTGGATTAGAAGAAAGGAAGGAAGGAAGGAAGGAAGGAAGGAAGGAAGGAAGGAAGGAAGGAAGGAAGGAAGGAAGGAAGGAAGGAAGGAAGGAAGGAAGGAAGGAAGGAAGGAAGGAAGGAAGGAAGGAAGAAGGATGGGAGGGAGGAAGGAGGATGGGAGGGAGGGATGATGGGAGGGAGGAAGGGAGGAAAGAAAGGAGGGAGGGAAGGAATAGCATAACATTTAAGTATACAGCCCTTTCCCCACTTTCAGTCCATGTGTTCTAAAAAAAAAAAAAAAAAGATCTCCCTTGACTACTGACACTTTTTCTAGGCTCCTTAGTCATCACTGAGGGAAGAAACTCTTGTGGAAAAGGAGTCCATCATCATTTCCCACCATCCGTACCACCGGCAGACTGACACAAAGTAGAATAATGTCTAGCTCCCTAACCAACAAAGTGATTCTGGCCCTAAGTTTCCTGAAGTCACCATCCATAGGAAAATAGAACTTTTTGGAAGGAGCAAATCATTTCCATCAATTATGAACCTGGAGAGACAAGACAACTTACCTAAAGCAGTGAAGTGCTCAGAGGGAAAAATAGGAAGAGGCAAGTGCCTGGATCTGCCATCACCTAAATTATGACTGTCCCTAAGACTTTAATAGAGATATCTCTTAGCCCCAAAGTCTTTGGAAGTGACTCTTGTCCCTATGGTCCTCCTCCTAACTTAACCTTCCACAGCTTTAACTCAAGAAGCATGGTCTCTAGAGCTGAGGTCATTAACTGTTTCTAAAAGTAGAAGAGTTCCATGTTCAGTAGTTAACAAAAACTCGTAGAGAAGTTTTTGAGCATCAAAGTCCATGGTACTATCAGATGATTTAACATCATAAATAAATATTATTTTATCCAATGAAACGATATTAAAGAAGATGCATTACTATTCACTTTGATGCTATATCCTATGGATCATAAGGCCTTTCCATTTGACTTGATGAAAACAACTTTATCTCCTACTATAATGTGAGCACCTGGAGAGCAGGGAACACGTCCTCACTTCACTTTGTATCCATAGTGCTTGTTTTTTTTTTTTTTTACATCTACTGATTCATTCATTTTTACATGGAAGTTTAACTTGGAAAGGAACAGACAGCTAGAACAATAGAATTGTTGATGAGTATTTGAAAGACTCTCAGGGTTACCAATTTTGTTCTCCTTCACACAGAGGGCAGAACAAAGAACAATGGATGGAAATTCACAAAAGCCAAATTTGGCTTTAGACAGGGATTTGTGTGAGCTATGACAAACATAATGAATAGAAATAAGTAGAATGAAGGATATCAGCAAAGAAAGGTATAAAAAAAATGAAAATGAACTAGTCACCAAATAGTTGTGAATGAAAACATCAATATATGAAGATTAAAATTGTCCCACCTACAATAAGAGAGACTGAGGCAGAGGTCAGAGCTAATGGCATTCTGATAAAGAATTCATAGTTCCCTCTAATGAAATGAACCTCAGTTCTTCCTCATGATCTGAGAGGTCACTTCCTTCCAAGGCCCTATTTTTATAGGGATAGATGTCCAGTCATTATGGAACAGCTATACCAACTATAGAATATTCCACTTAATAAGCAAAATAATATGTCATCAGGGTCACAAGTTGGATGAAGCAAAGAATATATCTGCACATCTTATTTATTATCTTAATTTGGAAAGAAAGAAATCCAGAGGTATAAAATATTTTGGGGAATTTTCCATGTAGTTGTCACCTCTGTCAAGGTAGATTTGATCATCAACACAAGGCAAAACAAGGGGAAGGGGACTTTAGCTAACTTTCTATAGTTAAGCAAATGAGCTTAGAATCTGCAACTCACAATTCTGGGGCCATACATACAGAACTTTGATATGATTTTGTCTAATTGACTAATACTGTTTAGAAGAGAATAGGGGTCCAAAATGATTTATTTCTCTCAATGGATAACTTGTTTACTTTATTGGTGTCCTTGTAATGGCTAAAGAAAGCAAGAAAAAGATATCAAGTTGTAGTCTTCATTAAAAAAAATATACATGGACAAGAATTTCATGGGATGGGTAAGCAATGGACAAGTTGGGATCTTCCTTAAAAAGGCAGTGTGATAGTGGAAAAAAGTACCACTTTAAGTGTCAAAGGGCCTGGGTTAAAATTCTTCTGTAATTTGCCACTTTTACTGTCTCCTTAGGATTTGAGTTTCTTACCTAAAAATGAAGCAGGAAAACTAGACAATTTTTAGATCTATCCAACTGGAATGCTATGATCCTACTAAAGATCACAAATACATTTGAGTCTTTGAGAAAACAAAAGGGGAAAAGTGAGAGTAACCTTCCTAATAGAACTATCTATAAATGTGATGTGCTTATTCAGGAGGTATTTGGTATCTTTTTATAGGAAGATTTCAAGAAAAATCTAAATGACAACTTGTGGAATGTGTTATGTAGAAAGCTTATGTTTTCATGTATAAGTTGGACTAGATGATCATCAGACTCCATTCAAAGTCTGAGGTTTGGAGAATTTGTAAAGAAAATAAAGTTTAAACCCTCCTATGATTATTGATTCTAGACATCATCTAAGGGGGAATCAAACTATGGAACCCACAATTATTTCTTTTGGAAGACTGTTCCTTAGGAACCAACCAGTTCTATTAAAGAACAGATCTTTTGAGTGTTGAGCTGAACTGAATCAGAAAAATATTTACAGCCGAATTAGACAATACTCAAAGTAAGATCTTCTGCCATTCTATCTCTGTACCTATTCCAAGCTTCATAACTCAGGTATTGAAAAAAAAAGGCTCCCCTCTTCCTTCCAATACTAAAAGTAGTTTACCACCTGCGTCTCCCCACATATCTGTAAATAATAGATTGTCCCAATTATGCTTGAGTTCTGTTGCTCTGCATTAAAACCAAATGCAGCAGTAGGGAAGATTTATGGTTACATGCCTCCTTTTGAATTCTAAGTCTGATAAGCAGAGAAGTATGAATTATTAAACTGAATTGTTGCTTCACAGAGAGCCTGGTAATCAAGATTTGCTTGCCTGAAACAAGGGACCTGTTAACTAATTTCAAATAACTGTCATCTGCCTAAGAGAATGCTGCATGTAAAGGTCAACTTCATAATGAAAACCTGACTTCGAGGAAAAGGAATACTGTTCCTTGGGTTGTATAATTCACACAAAATGACAACAGCAGATTGAATGAAATAGTATCTGGCATCACCAATTGAAGTTAAATGCTTCTGTTCAGCTACAAAGGACTTTTAAAGAGCACTAAACGGTGGTAGATGGAATCCAAAGAGTTTTGGTGTTGGATTATAAATTGGGCTTGAATTGTGATAAAATAGAATACAATTTAGAAAACTACTTAAACATCTCAACATTTTAAACTTTCGAATAATGTTGCTGCAAACTAAGATTGCCCCTCTTTCTCAAAGTTCCTAAAGCTTTTGAGGAAAATGAAAAATGAAGCAGTTTTAGAAGATAGGAATGGTGAGTAGAGAATCAGTGATTGCCAATTTGAAACATCTTAAGCTTTGAATGGGTTCAGCTGGTAACAATGAGAAAATCCCTTTTGTTTTTTTTTTTTTCTTTGAATTGGAGTTACCTGATCCCTTTGAGCCAAAATTTACCTCATTTGATTATCCATAAGATCAAATATACAAGTTTTCAGTCTTAGAAAAGTTTTCACTCAGTGCTCAATTTTACACACAAGTATGCATGTATGTATTGATATAAATGCATGTACATATGTACAAATACATATATGAATATATATAGATATATATGTATATATCTATCTATCTATCTATATCTATATCTATATCTATATATATTATATACCTATACAAACATATACCAGATTTAGGTATATAATATATATAGATATAGATATAGATATATAGATAT
The DNA here is from genome assembly GCF_016432865.1 of Antechinus flavipes. Classification (NCBI taxonomy): domain Eukaryota; kingdom Metazoa; phylum Chordata; class Mammalia; order Dasyuromorphia; family Dasyuridae; genus Antechinus; species Antechinus flavipes. The sequence goes on from NC_067403.1 coordinate 233,438,538, forward strand.
CTACATATATCTATACACATATCTACATATACATATGCATACACACATCTATATATTCTGTTGTGAAACACACTACATATGTAAAAATAGAGTTGTCTCTCACATACCATATCTTAGATAGATAATAGTCTATGGTCACATAGTAGGCAACAGATTCAATAGATTGATTGATAGATAAATATAAATAGACCTACTTTGTGATAGATGCACTATGGGCTATGGTTACAAAGAAAGGGAACAAAAAACATTACTGGGCTCACCCTCAAAGATTTTATAGTTCTAGTGGTGTAAAAAGTGTGTATGAAGACAGATATACAATAAAAGTAAATAAGTACAGTTCAATTTGAAGAGAAAGTAATACTAAAAACTAGAGAGATGAGGAAAGGCTTCCAGTTATATGTGTCCCCTAAAATTAAGTTATAAATTTCAGATTCCAAGAGACATTTCCCCTGTTCTCTGTTGATCTGTGTACATTTTGCACATTGTACTTAAGAAAAGAGATATTTTTTACACAACTAGTACCTAATGTAATTTCATAGTCAGGTGAAAATAATATTTGTTGATTGATTGGAAAAAGACAAGTTTATAATAAATCAGAATTGGATACCTATAAATATACTTACAGTAATGTTTGAATGTTGTAGATGGAATTGGAGTCAAGAAAACTTTAGTTCAAGTCTTCTTTCTACTTATACTTACTGTATAGGGCTGGATAAGTCACATTTTCTCAGCATCAATTACTCAACTTAAAAATGAAAATAATATTAGTTTCTACCTCATAGGGTTGTTTTGAGGATTAAATGAAATTGTATGTTAAGCCACTCTGTAAATATTAAAATGATATATACATTTCCACTATTTTTATTGTTCATTTTTTATTTATTCATTTTTGTTTCATTTTTGAAGGATTGTTAGCAATATCTTGCTTTATTATTGTGTGGAATCCTGTCAAATAACCCTGTAGATTTAAAGTATCAAATTCAAAATCTATACAGTGCATAAGTATAATACAAATAAAATATTTGTATATAAATATGTACTGAGGAGGGAGAGAGATTCATTCATTTATCAGCATTATACGCTTCTTTCTACATCTTCTTCAGATCTACAAACTTCTCCCTTAACCCTTTTTGGAAATTTATTTACTAGTTGTGATCAGTCAGAACAGTTATGAGGCTTTGCTGGAAGGAGGGATAACAACAATTCCTTCAGCGATCTCATGTCCTCACCTCTATATTATATATCTGTGAAAACATGATACCTTTGCTTCTTGACTGACTTCTATTTCTTCTTTCTTGATATTAGTTAAATAAGTATTCATAGATGTAATGGTTGAGTTATGAAATTTGTGAACTTGCAAAGCTCAGTCAAAAGCTAGAATCAATGAGAGCCTCCCAGTGGTCACAACTGAGTCTGGTGAAGAGCCATTTATGAGAAGTTAGTTACCTACCATCCTGTCTTGTCTTAACAGAGATTCAAACCAAGAGGAGACATACCCATTGTCCTGAAAGCTAAAGAGTGACATATAGAGAGATATGTATATGTATAAATATATTTACGTATATTGTGAATATATAGCATGTGTTTATGTAATTGTATACGTATATATGCTTCATATAGTATAATATATGCATATATTTTACATATATTTCATGGAAAACTATTTAATTTGATCAACTAATCTTAAAAAAATTTAGTTTAGAATGATCTCATTTTAAAACTGTGCACAAATATGTGATTCCTAGAACTAAGAAAATGTTTCTCCTAGCAGCAAAAAATGTCAGAAAATAACAATCCTAACATCCAATATGCATTTTATACATACATAAGTGAGAGACAGAAAGAGGCAGAGACAGAGAGACACAGAGACAGTCAAACACACACACACACACAGAAAGAGAGGAGAAAGAGAGACAGACAGACAAAAACAGAGAGACAGACTGAGACAGACAGACTGAAACAGAGAGGGGGGTAGGGGGAGAAAAAGAGACACAGAGAGAAACAGAGAGAAAGAGAGAGAGAGAGAGAGAGAGAGAGAGAGAGAGAGAGAGAGAGAGAGAGAGAGAGAGTCCACTTTGGAAGTGTATAAAATCATACATCACCTAGTGCATTACTTCTGAGCATATTCATTCATCAAAAATCAAAAAAAAATGAATAAATAGAAGATACACAAAAAGTATAGGTGCCATATATTCACAGACATGTGGTTTCCTGATGAGGAGATACTTGCTGAGACACCTGCAGGAAGTGTTGTCTTTCCTTACAGCTAAGGATCATGGTTCTTTCTTTATATCATAGCCAGAAAGACATTTATAAAAACAGGACTGAGGAGGATGCTTGTTGATCCTCCTGCATATTGACTCAGTTAAGGCTCCATCATAAGCCAATCAGAAAACATTTGGTCAGCATGAAGATCTTTCATCATTGAAAAATGGCTCACCTAAATTGCACACATTTGATTGGCAATAGACAAACAATATTGGTCATGCTTTTTTATAATCTGTCAGGAAGGATGGGTCAACACATGTTCTAAGGATTGAATTTTCACTGAATATTTTCCCATTATATAGGAAAGAACTTTGGAAACTTAAAGATCCCTCTCATTAAATGTCAAGTTTACCAATTGTTTCCAAGTTCTGACTATTCAATCACATAGCTAGAGCTAAATTCGAACCTAGTGTTCTGTTTCTTTTTATCCCAGCTCAGAGCATCCTGAAGAAACCGGCAAAGCAATCACAAAAAAGCAAAGACATTTCCCATCCCACTGTGAGATATTCCCAAAAGATACAATGGATTCAGTATTTACCATACTCATGTAATACAAATCGAAAAATTTGCAGTCACTGAATCATAAAATTTCAGAATTGGGAGGGACCTTAGGGGCAACCCATACTGAAAAGAAATGTGCTTTACAATATTCTAGATAACCTGACATTTAGCCTCTGCTAGAAAGACCAACAATGACTGAGAATCAAATGATTCTTATAGATGATTGTACTTTTGGAGTGCTCCAATTGCAATGACTTCCTCCCTACCTCTTATATCAAGCTCAAATTTGTCTTTTTATAACTTTCACCTATTTCTGTAGTTCTGACCTCTGAGCACAGCCAGAACAAATCTTATTTATCTTTCATATGGAAACCACTGCAAAACTTGAAGAAGGCTGATATATTCTTCCCCAACCATGACATCAAGATTCCTCTTCTTCAAGAGAAAGAGAGAGAGAGAGAGAAAGAGAGAGAGAGAGAGACAGAGAGAGAGAGACAGAGACAGAGACAGAGAGACAGAAAGGCAGAGAGACAGACAGAGAGACAGAGACAGAGAGACAGAGACAGAGAGGGAGAGAGAGAGAGACAGACAAAGAGAGACAGAGAGAGAGAGAGGGAGAGAAGGAGGGAGGGAAGGAGGGAAGAAAGGAGGGAAGAATGGAGGGAAAGAGAGAGAGACAGACAGAGAGAGAGTGTGTGTGTGTGAGAGAGAGAGAGAGAGAGGAAGGAGTCAGTGCACTTTGGAAGTGTATAAAATCATGTATCACCTAGTGCATTACATCTGTGGATACTCATTCACCACAGTTCAGGAAAAATAAATGAATAAATAGAAGATACACAAAAAGTGTAGGTGCCATGTATTCACATAGCATAAGTTATCCATGAATAGTCTGTAGGGGTCCTCAAACTTTTTAAATAAGGGGCCAGTTCACTGTCCCTCAGACTGTTGGAGTCTGGACTATAGTAAAAACAAAAACTTTGTTTTGTGGGCCTTTAAATAAAGAAACTTCATAGCCCTGAGGGGGATAAATATCCTCAACTGCCGCATCTGGCCCATGGGCCAAAGTTTGAGGACCCCTGGTAGCTTGTCGATATCCTTTCTAATATATTATGTCAATAATTAAATGTAGCTTTCAGCTGTTGTGCCACTAAGTTACACAACAATAGATCTATTACCTTCTTATTTCTAAAAGTTATTTTTCCCAATGTAATCTTGTATAGAACTAGATTTTGTAGCTACCATATAATCCTGCAGAGTCATTTTGCACTTGAATTTCATTAAAAAAATAAAAATAAAAAAAGCCTCTCATCATTTTTAGACAAATTGTGTGATGTTATTCAAAATCAATCAATCCATCAATATGCCTTCATTGTCTTTCCTTGTACAATAGAGGTTAAAGTAAAGTTTTATCCAGTCTAGGTTGTATTGCCAGTCAAAGGAATCACTTTGAGCCAAGGTTGTGTATTGATAGAATACTGGATTTAGAGTCAGGAAGACTTCAAATCCTTCACGAATAGGTCTAAGTGGCCTTTCCACATCACACAAATACTCTGTCTCAGTTTCCCAAGCTGTAAAATGTTGGACTGATTCTAGGATACTATCTGCTAGGTACCAGGGATGAAAAATAGCCCTAACCCTCAAAAAGAAAACCAAATAAAACAGATCTTACATTTTCAATCAGAAGAAAGATTATTTCTAAATTCAAATTCTCAATTCAATATTTCTCAATCCAGATCTTTGAAATGATCTCTGAATCCCCGAGCCCTATATTCCATGATTATTTTCTCTTTGAGTAATCCAGAAATCCAGGAAAATAGAAAAATGAGTGTACCTGTTTAATTGTCAACATCAATATCTTTAACAAGTGTTGTGATAATTTAGACCATTGTCATTTCATTAAGTGATCATGTATCACTTAAACCCACTTCTCTTCCGTGTAGGCACTACTTCAAATCTTTTTTTTTCCTTTCTTTTCATTTTTTTATCCTAAAGAGAGGTATGCATGAATCAGTAATTACAAAGCATTGCTCAGCTTCTCTGCTTACTTTCATCTTGGAAGGAGATTAATAGTCATCCTTGGGACACCAGCTGCTTTCTATTTATCAAAAGGAGGCTGGTGGCTGGCAGCTCTTCTGGAGCATTGAGGTAAGATCACGTGTATATACCTAGCTATTTCCTGAGGAGATACAGAAGGCAGAAAAATAACCCACCTCTGGATTTTTGCTGCTAGGGAAACAATCCGCCATCTCAGTTGATGTGGAATTCCACATGACCTTTAACAAACAAATGCTGATGGATAATAATTCTATCATTTCTATAATATTACTATTATCATTTGATCAAAAAATCAATAAACATTTCATAAGGAGTCTTTAAGTGCCAGGTACTGTGCAAAGTATTGGAAATAGATAAAAAAGCAAAAGAAAATCCCTACCTTTGAGGAGCTTACAATCTAATCAAGGAGACAATATATAAACAGATATATAAAAATATCAATATACATAATAAATAGGAAATAACAAGGAGAAGGCGGTAGAATTAATAGGGGTTAAGAAAGGCTTCCTGTAGAAATTAGGATTATAACTGGGACTTAAAGCAAGTCAGAGAAGACAATAGTTGGAGTGCAGAACAAAGAATGGTTCAGACCTGGAGGAGAGCCGAATAAAATTCTCAGAACTACAAAATGGAATTTTTTGTTCATGGAATAACCAAGAGGTCAATGTCATTGAATTGAAAAGTATATATTGGGGAATAAGTTATAAAAAGACAGGAAAAGCAGGAGAGGACTAGGTTATTCAGTGTTTTTAGTGCCAAACAAAGCATGTTGCTTTTGATTCTCAAGGCAATAACTAGCCATTGAAATTGAGTAAGTGAGGATGTGTGTGTGGGAGGGGGGGAGAAGAGTGAGACATGACTGCAAATCACTTTGGTCTATGAATAGAGGATAGATTGAATGGGGGAGAGATTTGAGGCAGACAGATTCACCAGCAGGGTCTTATAATAGTTGAGGTATGAGATAATGTAGAGATAAAAAGTTTTAATCCTAGAAATGAACTTTTCTCTATGACCAATTAGGAAAAAAAAACTATAAAAATACATACATTTATGTATACATATGTGTGTGCTCTTCAAAAATTAGTTGTTTTATTATTTTTGAAAGCATGTTCATCCCAAATTCTCAGAAGGAAGGAAGGAAGGAAGGATGGATGGAGGAAGGGAGGGAGGGAATAAAGGAAGGGATAGAGGGAGGAAGGGAAGAAGGAAAAGAGGGAAGGAAGGGAGGAAGGAAAGAAGAGAGGGAGGGAAGAAGGAAAGAAAAAAAGAAGCAAGGAAAAGAGAAAAAGAAAGGAAAAAAACAAAGAAACAAAGAAAGGAAAGAAAGAAAGGATTCTTTCTTTTCCCTGCAAGTTTGTGCTCAATTAAAGTTTCAGCATTTAGAAAATGTTTTATAATTTCCTCCGGGTCAGATAAAATATAAGTTCCTTGAGGGTAAGGGAAATTTCATTTTTTAGTATTCCCAGTGCTTAGCACAGTACCCACTATGTTGTGAGAGCTTAATAAATGTTTGCTGGATGAGTGAAAGGAACTTAATAAGTGTTTGTTGAATTGAATTAAATAAATCAGATTTTTTTGTTTGCATGTTTCCTTAATTTGACACGTATCATAGTTACTGTTATAATCCACATTTTATACCCGTGAAAACTGAGGCTGCAAAACATTAAGTGACACACATGCATCTAAAGCAGAATTTTTTTTTTACTACAACTCTTATTCTGTATCCATTTAATTGTTTCCATAGATTTTATGTAGAAATTTCTCAGAACTGATTAATAATCCTCTAATTTAAATAGACAAAAGTTCAATATTCTCTTTTTTAAATTTTAATTGTGTTTTTTAAACACTTATTTCCTCTCCTTTTCACCTTAACTCTCAAATTCAGAAGAAAAATCACAACGCTTTTTTAATAAATATGTATAACAACATAGTGTTTGGAATATAGCAAGCAATTAATAAATGTTTATTGATTTGGGAGGGAAACAAATAAAATAAATATCAAAGTTCCCACATTGTCCATCTTTTGTTCATCATCTCTTTGTCAAGAGGCAAATAGAATAGTTTATCATCAGGTCTCTGGGAGTATAATTCTTATAAAAACTTAAGAGGGAGTGGGGGTAGAAGGAAAGAAGGAACTCTATCATTGTTTCTGTTTTTAAGTGTAAAATTGCTAAATTAAAATAATGATTTAACAAATAGTTTCAGCTATAGGACATATCTCTACCTGTGCAACAATTTTTTATGAAATGTGAATGGATTTGTCCCTAAGTTTCCATTAGAAAGTGTTGACAATGATGAAATGTATTTATATAACTATGTATATACACATACACACACATATAATTCTCCTCCTAATATAAGACATTCTCCTTAACAATTATAATTTATATTCTTCTATGGCAGTTAGTTCTAGTATCTCAAAGTCTTATAAATAACTTTTCCCCTTTATACTTACTCATACATAGCTATCATTCTCCCTTAGCAGCTAAGGACCTAAGGCCATGTTTCTGTGAACCAACAAGGTGCTTAATTTATAGAGTACATTATTCATTTTATGTCAGTCCTTTTCAATGTGAATTGTATATATGAAAGAACAACCAAATCACTACTGGCTGCCTTTAGCAACATGGAAGACTGGCTGCACTTTACATGGACAATAATATTAATAGAGTTTGAAAGCTGCGTGAAAGATGTGTGAAGATAGAGCTTCAAATTACTAGTTCTTTGTTTTTAGGCTTCTCTAACTATCTATCTGCCTATCTTCATTTATTTATTTTTAGCATTTAGTAAGTTCAGTTCCATAATTACTTTAATAGGTTTCAATAGTTTTATTTAATTACTGTGTTACACTAGTCACAATGTTGGACTCTGTTGTAGAAAGAGGAAGAATAGGTTGCCTTACCATATTGCTCCTAGATCAAGGATTTTCAGTGACTCCCTACTTTAGGATAAAATACTAACACCTTTGTTTGCAATGTAAAACACTTCATATTCTGATTCTAGAATACTTTTTTTTTTCTTTTCACTTAATAGTATTTTATTTTTTCTAATTAAATGTAAAGAACTTTCAATATTTATTTTTGTAAGATTTTTAGTTCCATTTTTCTGTCTCCCTTTCTTTTTCCCTTTCAAAGATCACAAGCAATCTGATATAGATTATACATAAACAATTGTTTCAAACATTTCCATATTAATGATGTTGTGAAAGAAAAATCAAAGCAAAGGAAAAAATCACAAGAAAAAAAATGGTGAAAATAGTATGCTTCAATCCTCATTCAGTCTCCATAGTTCTTTCTCTAGATACAGATGGCATTTTCCATCCCAAGTCTATTGGAATTATCTTGGATCACTGTATTGCTGAGAAGAGCTAAGTCTGTCACAGTTGATCATCACACAATTTCCAGGCTACCTTTCAAGGCTCATTTCACATTATTGTCTTTTGTCTATACATTCTACATTCCAGTCAAACTGGGCTACTTTCTGCTCCATGAACTCAGCATGCCTTCTCCTCCTTTTATGTTTTTATGTATATTCTTACGAATTGCAAAAATGTGTTCCAAATCTCTCTTCATATCTATCTCTTAGAATATCTAGCTTCCTTCAAGGCTCAGCTCTCCAACTACCTTCAACGAGAAGCCTCACTCTTAACCCTCTAATTGTTAAAATACTTTCTTTTCAAATTAATATGAATACTTTTATCTAAGCATTGTGACAAATAAAAAGGTAAGGATGGAGTTTCTGAGTAATTAATAATCAGTTTATTAATTAGGCTAGCAAATAATAAATAAATTGATAGTGAGTGATCCTTCCTAGTAACCAAAGGCAAAAAAAATCACTAAATGTTTAAAGTAGGTGCCATTGAAAGGTGGAGATCAACTCTGTTTTATGAGCAATTAATGAGGGGATGGATAAGGAGACAAATTGAATAGCCCTTTAGCTCCTCCTGATGAGATAGTGACTCTGCTGAGAGACTCAGTTGCCTCCTTTCATTTTGGTTTGTAACTTTTGCAAGTTGAAGAATTTACCATCAGTGCAGTAGCTGACTTTGATTGCATGTTTATCCTCATTTTAGGCATTTGACGACATGGCTAAAAACACCATGCTAAGGAACATGGGAGCAAGCAGAGAGCCTTGTTTCATTCCATTGGTGACTGGGAAAGCTCGAGAACTTGTCCATTGTCCATGTACTGATAGTAATAAGGACTCTGGGTCTCCCTGATCTTTGTGGAGGGTGGACCACTTGGCCTGGGGAAATTCCTAAAAATGATCCCCATCCACCTGAATCTCCCTTGGGAAAGCTACCTGGTTCACACTGTAAACTCCCATCTCAATTTAATCTGGGAATCACTTTGTTCTGGAAAACAATCACCATCCTTTATTGATTTGGAAATTAGTACCTAATAGTTTCCTAACCTCAAACCATAAAAGGCTAATAACAAAACAAGATTCTGTACCCAAACCTTTGCTACCCTCCTAATCAGGAAGCAGCCCACTGAGAAAATAGTTTCTCAGTGAAAATAAAACCATTTTTTGCCAAAAACCCCACTTACAGATGGGAATTGCACATTCTTTCCCCAAAACCTGTGATATCAGCCTGGGGAGCCCCATCATTGTTAAGGTATCTCTCACCCCTCAACATTTCTCACTCCTCAACGGGATGACTACCAAAGTGAAGGTCTACAAAGTCTTGCTGATCTCACTATTGATTACCTGTGAAAACTGGACAGTACCAGTGCAAGGCCAGGAAATTGAATGGTTTCCTTTTGAATTGTCTTAGAAAGATTCTGAAGATCACCCGGCAGGATAAGATACCAGACACTGAGGTGAAGCATTTCATCTCTGCTGCAGAGAGCACAACTCCATTGAGCTGTCCACATTGTTCAAATGCCAAATGCATGCTTGCTAAGAAGATTATTTTATAGAGAAATCATACATGGAAAGTTCTCCAAAGGTGGTCAGAAAAAGCAATATAAGGACACTCTAAAAGTCTCTCTTAAGAACTTTAGAATTTATTGGATAATATAGGAGACATGAGCACAGAACCACCTAGCATGGTGTGCCCTCATCAAAAAAGGCTGCTGAGTTCTGGGAACAAAGCAGACTAGAAGTCATTCAGAAAAATACATGAGATGCCCAAAGTTAGAAAGTCCATAAAGACTCTCATAAGGACTAATTGTGTCCAAACTGTGGCAAAGCATTCTGAGCTTAGATTGATCTGATCAGGAACAGTAAGACACACCTTAATTCAACTCTAATACATTGATATTATTTTGGTCCTCTCTGGAAACAAAGGACAAGTAGTTGCTTCCAGTTATCTGACAAAGCCATTAATTTCCACCCAGCTGGTTCAAGTTCAATAATGAGGTTTGGGGGAAGTTTCCTGGAAATCAGCCTTTCAGGGCTGGAATTCACCAAACAGAATTAGATTCTATTTACACTTTAATCAAAAGTAAGCTCTCTTGGTTGGTGGGATTCCACCCAAAGAGAATGTTCCCTGAAGATTGGGTCAATCTCATCATAAAATTAGATTTTTTTTGTCCTTCATAGGACAAAATCCTGTGCTTCACAGACTGACTGACCAACTAAAGTTAGTCCCAGAATGATGAAATAAAGGGGAAAAAATAAACAAACAAACCAATCTCAATCTTAACTTAATACATGTGCCATGCCAGAAGACCAAATAGTTTCCATTTGAATTATTTTAAGAAGATTCTGAAGATCACCTTCCTAGTGGATAAGATACCAGACACTGAGGTCAGTCATTTGGTTGATTTGGCTATTTATTAAAAAATAATATTTTCTCTTAGTATATATATATATATATATATATATATATATATATATATATATATATATATATATATATATATATATATATATATATATCTGTATCAAATCTGACTTGTCCTAGGTTTGTATTGAATAAGGGCATTTCATACTTCAGTAGATTACCAGCTCTTTGAATGCAGGATATTTTCTTCATCTTAAATTTATATTTTCCAAACCTGGTACAGTGTGGAGTGAGTCAAGATTGCCACACCAAGACCACCTCTCCTTCTGTCCTCTCCCTCTCCCCTTTCCTCCCTGCCCTCCCCGCCCCCCCCCCCCGTCTCTGTCTCTGTCTCTCTGTCTTTGTCTCTGTCTCTCTGTCTTTGTCTCTGTCTCTGTCCTTGTCTCTGTCTCTGTCTCTGTCTCTCTGTCTCTCTCTCTCACTCTCTCTGTCTCTCTCTCTGTCTCTCTCTCTCTCTGTCTCTCTGTCTCTCTCTCATTCACTCTCTGTCTCTGTCTCTCTATCTTTCTTTCTGTCTCTGTCTCTCTCTGTCTCTGTCTCTCTCTGTCTCTGTCTCTGTTTCTCTCTCTGCCTTTTTTTCCCTTTGTTTTCCAGAGCTAAAGCCTAGGAAGCAGTGTATATCCTGAGTTAGATATAACAATACTTTGCTCTCACCCTCTGGATTATTTTAGCCCTACTAAAATCCCAGTCTCTGAGCTTGGACAAGTACCTGTAGTATCCATGTTCTGTCATTAAGCTCTGTTATAAGTAAAACTTGTTTCATTGTTGCTGTTAACCCTTTAATATCAGGACCACTCACTGGATCACCAGAGGTATAGGTTTTGAGATCTCCCCACACTGCATCACACACTGTTCCTTCCCCTTAATTAGGGGTGGGGCTTTGGTACACGCTTGCAAGCAATTTCCCTCACTCTGAAATTAAACGTCTGTTTGATTCCTGTCTCTAGCCTGCTTCGACCACCCACAAGTTAGAGATCATCTGCCAGTTGAAATTAATTGGTGTCAGAAGTGGGATTAGACACAGAACCAGCTGATTGGACGAGAGTATTACAGGAGTGCACTAGGTGCCAGCCGATTGCTCTGACCCTCCTACCTCTTCTTTGCCCTCTGCCCTTGATCTTGCTCCAATCTCAGGGCTTACTTATTGTTTGAGCCCATTTTTCTTTGTGAAGAAAACCCTCCCTTGACCTTCTTGTGGTGAGAATATCCTATTTACACTTCAGTTCCTTTTTGCACACCTCCGTAAATTTGCTACTGTGTTTTTCTGTATTTCTGTTTGTTTGTTTCCTTATTTTTATGTATGTCATAGCACTGTGTATATAAACTGCTCACTTCTGATTAACTGGCTTCTCTGCATGTGTCCAGTCTCTGTGTGCCTCTGACTGTTGTTTTGGTTTTATTTTATTTTTGTTTTTTTTCTGTTAAGTCTCAGCTCTGTGTTCATGGAGTCAGTTGGGTAAAATTAGATTTGTGTGCTTTGCTATTGCATTTGTCTTATCATTTATATTTGTAAAATGTAGACTGTCTACGGGTTTTTGTGGTGAACTAGATAATATTGTCCCAAAAGATTTCAAATGAAGCCAGTCAGAAAAATAAGTAAAGGTTGTAGGCAGAGAGTTTTCATACTTGAAAACAATGTCTCACTAAGCAGGACTACCTCCCATTTTAGGCTTTTTTTTTTTTTTTTATGGGAGATTAGGTTATAAGAAAAGAAACAAAAACCTGTAAGAACATTTTTGCTATCATTTCAACATTTACAGAGATGGAATTATAGAAATAGTCATATAATCAAAATTTATAGACTGCTAATCATTAAGAAGCTTCATTTTAAGATTGCAAAAGAAGACTCCTGAGATTTTAGGGTAATTCCAGGAACTCACACCCTTCTGAATTATCATAGTAAGTTTGGGGGTATCACTCTTTAGAACTTTTTTTTGGAAAAATAAGAATTGTTTTACAAAGTCTCCCCTGAAGATGGAAAATTTCATTGTTCTAGGACAATGAAGAAAAGCAAGCTTGATAGTAATTCCAAAGTAAAGAAAGTGAAGTGGGGAAAGCAGTTTGCACCTTCTAGCAATCTCTTGTTAACCTTTCCTTGACTTTTCAGTTCTTATCCCATTTTGTTAATATTCTTCACCCCCTTTCTCTAACCAAATTGAGCTGGCTATTTTTGTTTGACAGAATTCTGACAATAGATCCCCCCTTGAAGAGAATGAAATTATTTTCTGGGTCTCTTCTGCACCTTTAGAAAAGGAAAGGATGGTCCCTTTAATCAACAAGAAACAAAGTCAGGAGTTTGATTTTACTCTAAGAAATCTGGTCACTAGAAAAAAGAATATAGAATGAAGGAGAAGTATTGAGAGATCCTCTACAACCCCAATCACTTACCAGAATATGGCTCTTGGGAGGAATGGCAAGAGGAAGGGGATATTCTCTGGCCTTTACCACCTTCCACCAGTCATGAGTCTATCTTTGTTGTGGGGATCGCTAACAAGACCATTAGGTCCCTTGTCTCTTTATTAATCCCTCTCACCTCAGATCAGATTAATAAAATAGAATGCTGGAGAATTGTAGGGAAATTGAGTCATGTTCTGCCCCCATCTGACCAGGTACAGCTGGAGGCCCCCATTGGTAGGGATCCCTGGGCATTGGGCAGTCTGTCCATCTGTATTACACTCATGTATAATACAGCCTCCACCCCCTGTACTCCAGCAGCAGCAAATGGCCTCAGTCCCAGCAGTGTCTGCATCTGTCTTTCAGGGGCAGGATGGAGGCAGGGGGTTAGATCCCACAGCTAGCATGAACTTTGCCCTGCAATCTGGAAATACCCCTAATGGGAAGATCTTGGTAGCAGCATCCCCAGCCCCTAGCCAGTTCCCTGTCACACACCCCCAAAGCCCAGTTTGTCACTATCTCCAAAGCAGGTCCAGTCTTCAGTAGGTTAAATGCTGCCTTGAAAATGTATTCTTGGCAGCACCTGGAAAGTCAGTACAAGGTTGGGGAGGCAGCCAGCCTCTGCCCTTGTTGTGGTTTCTCTGTTTCAGTTGCAGAAATTCATCATCTCTGTTAAGCTATCTTATCACTGCCCCCACTTTTCTGATCTGGAAAGAGAAAAAATAATAATTATCCACCTCCCGGGACTGTTGTGAGGACCAATATGATATAAATGCTTGTAAAGTGCATAACACAGTGACTAGCATATGCTAAACCTAATTGAATATAATTATTCCATACCTGATAACTAAAATGGCTTTAAAATGTCAAAGGTAATAAGATCAATGATTTTTATATGACATAATTTGGAAATGAAATTGATGTCATCTTAATTTTATTGTATGTATTATTATTGTATTTTTAAATTATGTTGTATTTTAAATTGATATTGTAAAATTTGAGAGACCATTGCAATCCAGAAATGATATTAGACAAAAGTTCCCTTTTAATCTGAATGCGGTTACATATGGATTGGGCTTTTAGAAGGATGAGATAGAAAATGGATGTTTGAAAATATTAAAAATGTAATGAGATATATTTTGTTATAAACTGATGAAATATAATAGCATTCTTATTTGAGAAATCTTAGCCATTTTGAAAGAGTATAAGGTGGTGTAAAGATATAGCTTCAACCTATTAATGATAAGTCAAGTATCAGATATTTGTTGTATTTCTAAAGTCCTAGAATATGTTTAATTTTAATTTATGAACAAAGGATTCATTAAATGTGAATTAGATAAATATCAGTAAAGTCTTTGGCTAATGAAAAATTGTGATTAGTGAAATTGTACTATTTAAGGTAAAATTCCTGGGACTGTCAATTACCATTGTTTTGAGTTTTCATTAAAGGGATAATTGTGGAAATTGTCATGAAGCCAATAGTAGTAGAGCACAGTATGTGCTATAGTCTGGGAACTAATAAAGTTGAATATCTGTGTCCTAGAAAGGTTTTGGAGACAACTTAAATACAGTCTGAGTAGGATCTTCATGACTCTATTCCATCATGGTGTTATTTCCTTGCTGGGGAAAAAAAAAAAAGTCCACCTGGTTGATCCTAAGCATTTCCCTTAATACCCTGTAACTACATGATTTGCTGTTAGATATGACTTATTACTGTAATTAAACAGAACTAAGAGAGTTTTCTCCTTAATATATGGGTATATAACTATGTCACTCCTTTCCACTTTTATAGCAAATTTCTATAATTGAGAAGTTTTTGTAAATACAATACTAAATCTATTAAATAATAAGTTGATACTGAAACATTTATGAATATCTTATAATTTCAACTTATATTTGTGGTCAAATTGTTGTATAGGGGTGATAAAATTTTAAGGGAAGAATTGTTAGACAAGGTAATAAAACAAAGATGTAATGTAAAAATGTTCTAATTAAATGGGATAGTAAATTTTGGAAAAAAGGAAGATCAGATTTCATACTCTAAGAACTATAAACATATGTACATGAATGCCTTCCAAATTTATCTGTCATGGAAATTAAGGCTAAGTTTAAGTTCTAAGGTTTTTTCTTAATTAAGGATTAATTGTATTTTACATAGAAATTTTATTTATAATAGTAAAGAAAGTGAAATTACTTTAAATATATATATTTTACAAATAGTATCTGTCTGACAATTTTAAAAGACAAAGATTTCATTTTACAATTAGATCCTTATAAATTTTCAGATGATTCTTATATCAGCTACAGAATTTAAGTAATGAGAGAAACAACAAATGCCATATAAATTAAAATTCTCTGAAGTTTCAAAAATGGAAAAAAATGTAAATGGTTGTATTAAACTTCAGGTTTAGAACCAGAGAAGCAGAACTTCTTTTAGGATTGTCACGATAATGTTCAAGAAAATATATCTAGTGAATACCAAGAGAGGCTTGGAGAGACTTACATGAACTGATGCTGAGTGAAATAAGCATAGCCAGGAGATCATTGTATACATCACCAATGATACTGTATGAGGATATATTCTGATGGAAGTGGATTTCTTCAACAAAGAGAAGATCTAACTCAGTTTCAATTGATCAATGATAGACAGAAGCAGCTACACCCAAAGAAAGAACACTGGAAAATGAATGTAAAGTGTTTGCATTTTTGTTTTACTTCCTGGGTTATTTTTATCTTCTGAATCCAATTCTTCCTGTGCAACAAGAGAACTGTTCAGTTCTGCACACATATATTCTATCTAGGATATACTGTGACATATTTAACATGTATAGGACTGCTTGCCATCTGAGGGAGGGGGTGAAAGGAGGGAAGGTGAAAGTCGGAACTAAAGAGAGTGCAAGCGATAATGTTGTAAAGAAATTTTTTTCAAAAGAAAAAAAAAAAAAAAGAAAATATATCTAGGCGCTAGATAGCCACATAAAACATCTGTGGCTATACTTTCTGCAAGTTATTATTCCTGTTTGCTCTCTTTGGCTCTGGTCTCCACAAACCAGTAGGGTCTTTATCTTCTAGGTTCTGAGTTCATCTACTACTCCCAGCCCCAGGCTAAGGGAGTATCTTTCTGAGATGGGACTTTATGTTAATGTTTAAGTTTTCTTGGTTACCTAAGTGACATGTAAATCTCCCTTCTCAGAACTAGACAATTATGACCTTCCCTAAATAGTTTGATCTGTACTTGACAATGTAATTATGCAATTATGGAGATTGTGAGGGGGGGGAAACTTATTGCATTGCTTGAAAGTAGCTCTGTGTGGCTGAAAAACTATATCATTTCTTTTTGTCATTTAGAGACTCTAAGGACCTATGTTTTGCTAACCAAATAATCAAATGCAGGGATTGATGCAAGGAGTTTTCTTATTTGAAAACCAGTCCTATACTGATCCATCAATCAATCAATAATAGTATCTAAGGATTCCTATCAAGTCTTTATGACTACTGTCACAACTGCCAAACTTGTGGATGTAGACTGCTGGATCATCTGAAGAAAGTCCCTGCTCTTGAGTAGACAATAAAATGCTCCAGGAACCTTAAAGTTCATTTAATATAGATCCAGGAGCAGCCAATACCCAGGTAAGATAGATTTTAAATGCATAGTGGCAGCCATTTCTAGGGAAGGAGAAGGGAGGGAAGATAAAAAAGAGAAAAAGAGAAGTTGACACTATAATTTTGTTGTATATTTGAAAGAAGAAAGAAAGAGAAAGAGAATCAGAGAAATAGAAAAACAGATATTCAGAGGTCAAACAAACTAAGTTCAAATTCTATTTTCAACACATCTTCACTGTGACCCAGGAAGTTAAGTTTTCACTTCTGTAAGCTACTTTCTAAAATTTTAAGTTGTAGAAAAGGTACTAACTTAAATCAATACAGAGCTTTTCCTAATCTAAGGCTTTTCAATGATAATAAAATCACACACCTAGTTGCTCTTCCACTTATTTATCTACCTAGGATTTTTCTAAAAATTAAATTATATATTGTCTACGATTTCATTTCCCATTTCTTTGTGATCCCATTTAGGATCTTCTTGGCAAAGATACTGGAATGGTTTGTTATTTCCTTTTCAAGCTCCTTTTAGTGATGAAGAAACTGAGGCAAACAGGTTGAAGTGACTTGACTAAGGTCAAAAAGCTAAATAAGTGTCTGATGCTGGATTTGAACTTAAGTTTTCCTGATTCCAGGCTCCAGGACTCTAAAAACTGTTTCACCTAAATTGCCCACTGTTTATGAGAGCACATCACTTAATTTTTTGAATATTCTATGACAAGGTAAGGAAATCATTATTAATGTTGCTATTATTACATATTAGAAATAAAAAGAATCTAGAAATTTTCTGTTTGGACATGCTAATTACAAATATATATACATACATATATACAAAAATAACATACATATATGACACATATATTAGACATTATCTGTCTAAATAACATGACCATGAAATGCTATGCTAAATTTAAAAAAATAATAATAATCAATCATTACTTGCTGATCTTACCATATGTGTCTCGGAACTTAGCTAAATTGAACCTATGACAATATATATATTATCCATTACTATTCCTTTATTCAAAAATTTTACAGCTTTTATGACTCAATTATAGCTTGTGAATGAGTTCTATGACTTTTGGAAAGCCAAGGTCACTTTTGTGCCCTGATTAGACAAAGTGTTGATGTTAAAATAAGAATTTAGGTGTGAATTTGAAATATTTAACATGCTTATATATTTATTGATGATCAGTTCATTTCTGAAACAAAATTGTGACAGGAACCTTAGTGATGAAAAATATAATGTTTTAGTTACATATGTTTTGATCTTAAATAGGTGTGCTAAAGGATAGTGAAATCCCATTAGCTTTCATTGTCAAGAAAGAGGGAGCCTTCTTATATCAATTTTTTTTCATTAGGTTAGAAATACAATCATTTCTTCTAACCTCACCTTCCTCTTAAGAAAAAAAATCATTAAAAAATAGATTATCATGAAATATCTGCTCTGGCATATTTTGAAGTAATATGGTTCACCTATTAGATTTGTAACATCCATTTGTCTGCCTGTCTATCCTTACATATATTACATCAGTATGTTGAAAAGTTATTTTTTTTCCCCTGGAAAAAATGTTCTCCTTGATATAGATTACCAAAAAATATACCTTTGATGTGCAATTCTTTTCTTCATCTAAGATTCCCTCCTAGGGTCTTATAGACAAAAAATTATCTAACTTCATGAGGTATAAAGTTGGCAGCTCACAGAATTTTAGATTTGAGAGAGAACTCAGTGGAAACTTACCCCCAAACAATCCTTTATTTTATCTTAATTTTACTTTATGGAATAAAACAAGCATTTCCATAACAGTACAAAAAATATGATTGCAAATGATACTGCAAATCTGCTATATACAAGTTGCTATTTCTTTCAAATATACAACAAAATTATCATGTCAATTTCTCTTTTGCCCTTTTTTCTTCCCTGCCCTCTCCTGCCCTAGAAATGGCATCATATGTGTAAAATATCTTATACATATTTCTTTTAATTAGTTCTTTTTCAGTTTGCATATAGTATCTTTCTTCATATGTCCGTTACGTTAATTTGGGTACTCATAATAGTCAAAACAAATTATAGCCTCAAAGTCATTCTTAAAGCATATTGTTGTTATGATGTACAATGTTTCCTTGGTTCTACTAATTTAACTCTTTATTGTTTTGTGCAAGTCTTTCTTTCTTTTTTTTTTTTTTAAATCACTGAGCTCATTTTTTAGCCCAGTACTATTCCAATAAAATCATATACCACTGATTGAATAGGATTTATACTAGGAATGCAGGACTGGTTCAATATAAGAAAAATATTAGTATAATTCATTGTATCAATAACCTAACAGAAATCTTATGATTATCTCAATAAATGCAGAAAAAAAAGAAACAAAAACGTTTGAAAAAATCCAACACACATTCTTATTAAAACATTAGGAAGCATAGGAATTAATCAACTCCATTAATTCCTGAAATGATCATTAGTATCTATTTAAAACCATCAGCAAGCATGATATATATTGGGGATAATAAACTAGAACCATTCCCAATAATATCAGGAGTGCAACAAGGTTGCCAATTATCAGCATTAGTATTCAATATTGTATTAGAAATATTAGCTTTAACAATAAGATAAGAACATGAAATTAAAGAAATTAAAGTGTGTAAAGAGAAAACCAAATAATCACTCTTTGCAGATGAGATGATGTTATATTCAGAGAATTTTAGAGAATCAACTAAAAAACTATTAGAAACAATACGTAACTTTAGCAAAGTTGCAGGATACAAAATAAATCTACAGAAATCATCAACATTTCTATATGTTACCAATAAAGTCACACAACAAAACATACAAAGAGATTCCATTTAAAATTACTGAAGATAATATAAAATACTTGGGAGTCTATCTGCCAAGACAAAGTCAGGAACTATATGAACACAATTAACATATACAACACTTTCCACACAAATAAAGTCAGATCTAATCAATTGAAAGAATATTAACTGCTCACGGGTAGCCTGAGCTAAATGACAATTATACTTAAATGAATCTACTTATTCAGTGGGATAGCAATCAAACTCCCAAGAAATTGTTTTATAGAGCTAGAAAAGATAATAAGTTCATCTGGAAGAACAACTGTTCAAGAATTTCAAGGGACTTAAAGACACAAAAATGCCAATGAAGGTGGATTAGCTCTACCAAATTTAAAACTATATTATAAAGCAGTGCTCTTCAAAGCAATTTGGTATAGTGGAACAGGTAAGGTTCTCAAGACACAATAGTCATTCTCTATAGTAATTTAGTGTTTTACAAATCCAAAGATCCCAGCTTTTGAGATAAGAACTCACTATTTGAAAAAAAAACTACTGGAAAAATTGGATACTAGTATGGCAGACACTAGACATTGACCCACCTCTAACAGCATATACCAAGATAAGGTTGAAATAAATTCATGATTTAAACATAAAGAGTGATACTATATGCAAATTAGAAGAACAAAGGGTAGTCTATTTCTTATATCTGTGAAGAAGAAAGGAATTTGTGGCTAAAGAAGAACTAGAGTACATTATGAAATGCAAATTGGAAAACTTTATTATTTTAAGTTATAAAGTTTTTATACAAACAGAACCATTTGGACAAGTTTAGAAGGAAAGCAATAAATCTGGGGCAAAATATTTATATCTAGGGTTCTGATAAAGGACTCATTTCTAAAACATATAAGAAAATTGAGTCAAATTTATAAGAATTCAAGCCATTCTTCAATTGATAAATGGTTAAATTTTCAGGTGAAGAAATTAAAACCATTTCTAGTCATATGAAAAGGGGATCTAAATCACTATGACCAAAGATCTCATTTTTTTCCTTTTTTGATCTGATTTTTCTTGTGCAGAATGATAATTGTGAAAAAAATATATAGAAGAATTGCACATTTTTAGCATATATTGAATTACTTGCTGTCTAGGAGAAAGACTGAGGTGGAAGGGAGTGATAAAAAAAATTGGAACACAAGATTTTGCAACGGTGAATGCATATGTTTTGAAAATAAAAGCTTTGATAAAAAATAATTTTAAAAAGAAATCACATACCACTTGTTCAGCTCTTCCACAATTGATGGAGATCCCTGCAATTTCCACTTTTTGTCCCTACAAAGAGAACTGTTGTAAACATTTTAGGCTATGTAGGTTCTTTTCCCTTTACTCTAATTATCTTCACAAATAGTCCAAGTAATGGTATTTCTGGGACAAAGGGTATACGTTGCTAAATAATTCTTTGGGCATAATTTTAGATTGTTCTCCAAAATAACTGATCAATTCACAATTCCACCAGCAAAGAATTACTATGCCAATTTTTCCATATCCCCTTCAACATTTGTCACTCTTCCCTTTTATCATTTTAACTAAAATGGTAGGAATACTATTTAACTCCTCCTCAAAAAAATAAAAAAATCCTTCCCAACACATTCCCAACAAATGTAATTCATTTAAAAACATCTAAAGAGAATAAATCACTACTTCCCAAAGTAATCTATTAGGAGAACTTTAATTTCTAAAAAAATTTTACCTTAAATCAAGCCTAAAATTATAACTCTTCCCACACTTCACCTGATATTTCTAGTTCTAAAATGTATTTAGTTCATCTCCCTGGAGCTAAATTAAACAAGTCTAATCTCAGTTCCAGGTGATGACTTTCAAGTACCTGAGTATAGCTACTATTACCTTCCCTGATGGATTTTCTCCTTTCCAAACCAAGATTCCCCAGTTCTTCAACTGATGTGCATATATGGCAGACCACAATCATTTATCCTGGATAGCTTCTAACCCTAACCTAATATATTCATTTTGCTCCTTCAGAGAAAAACATATCCAGACATATTTAAGGATTTTTAGACTTTTCTCCTTTTTTCCCCTCCATATATCATCCCACATGTAACAATTCAGCATTAAAAACCTAACCTCTTTTATTCAGTTGAGTAGATCATATTGTCTTACTCATGAACATAGCATTGCTTCATGGAGTTCTTTGGAACAAAACAAAAAGCCAACTTTGTCAAACTAAAGAGACATAGGATCAAAGAACATTGAGGGAAAGATTGTCAGACAGAAATAAAAGCAATCTTACTTGTTGATCATCTCATTGCCATAGTCTTTGTTATTTCAACTGTAAAACAATATTAAGGGTATTAAAAAAAAATCTCAGCACTATCACTCTTTCTTTGAAATTAGTACTATTTTATTAAATTTTTGTAGCCATGGCAGCATGGGCAGCATAATTACTGTTGCAGCTATCCCATTAGGTCCATGGGTAACCCCAAGAAAGGTATAGTTGAGAAGATTCAGAAGAAGTAAGATTGTCAAGCAAAAATGGGTATGAACCCTTGTCTACTGTGTCAGGCAGGCAATATGTAAGTTCACTGGATCTAGGAAAGCATGTAGGATCAAATGATCAGATTTACAGCTGACATAACCTGGGAAGATGACTAACACACTGAATGAAAGAATTAGGTCCCCAAAGAAGATCTTGACAGTTTGGAAATTGAGTTGATTTGGAGAAAATGAAATGTGGTAAGTATAAATAGAAAGTTTGACATTTAGATTTTATAAAATAAATTCAGCCCTAAAAACATTACATAGAAGGATTTTTTCTAAGTATCAGTTTTCTTTAAAAAAGAATCAGGAGTTTTTTAGTAGACATATCAACAGTGTGATGTTTCAGTCGAAAATCTAATGCAAATTTGGACATAGCATGTATGATAAAGAAAGTTCCATTTTTTCTTACTGAAATTAGATTATATTTGAAATATTATGTTCAGCACGCCATACTATATTTTCATAGGAAATTAAAATCTGGAGAGCATCCAGAGGAAGGTGACCAGGATCATTTAAGGACTAATCCGTGATGGAACTGGAGCTGAGCACTATAGAGAAGACTCTGAAGGAAATATTATAACTTCATTCAAATATTTGAAAAGTTGTCATGTAAGTGGAAAAGTACTTGGTCTAGTTGACCCTACTGAGCAGAATAATTGGGAAATTGGTAAAAATAGGAAAGACACATTTAGGTTTGATGGAAAGAAAATCTTCTTTAAAAAACAGCTGTTTAAAACTTGAATGGACTGCCTTAGGCTAGGGAGGGAGGAAGTTATGCCTTATTTTATCTTTTTTACTAAAGGCTATATGACTAAAAGCTATCATCAAATAAGAGTTATATTACATGGTTTCTGAAGAGCCTACCAATGAAAATTTCTATGATTTTGCAATTTTGTGAAGATGTTACACATTTCAGAGGCTAAAACCTATAGGTACTGAAATTATAGAAAGCAAAATCCCAGAAATAGTAATGTTAGTGGACATAAGATGTATGGGTGAATTTCAGACAAAACTCTTCTGTCTTCCTTTTTCTCTAATCTCAGATATGTTTGTAGATTTGTAGAATGAACAATGTCCTTGAAAGAATATCTTATTTTGTTGTTGTTAATGTCATCATCAATATCATCATTAATTAATTATTATTTTTATTACATGCAGGTAGAAACCATTGATATCATGCTCTTGAGAGTAGATATCATGCCCTTTTTATATGTAAATTTGGACTATTGTGTGAATAGATATAATAATTAGAATTTAAAAATAATGGAATTAAAGTAGTGAGCTCAAACTCAAATATCATAAATGCACAGAAACCATCTTTGTGAATTCCCCTTAAAAACGAAAGGACTAGAATTAAATAAACTTTAATCAGTTAATCTTTTAATTTTGATTCCTTTTAGTCAGTTCTCAATATGCTGAAAACCTTTATTTCCAGTTAGATTGGTGATTTTGGGAGGTGATGATAGCAATGATGATAATGATGATAAAAACTAAAATGATGATACTAATGAAAATGATTATTAAACTAATGATAAAAGTGATGATAATGATAATTATTTATCTAGCTTTCATATTAATAGAAATTAGCATTCCTGTGGACAAGTCACTTCTATAATTATTCTATATAATCAATGTTTTATGTCATTATAAAAGTGGACAAAATAATTATATTCTATAATTAAATAAAAGTAATGCTATGTAAGATCACGTTAACATTAAAAGCACCTTTGGAAATAGTCCAACAGAATATAGGACAATAAGGATAATGGGAACTTTAACCTATTCTCAAATGATTTTTAGTTAATTTCAGAGAGGGATATCTCTCTATTTTGAAAGTCTTTTTTTCCATGTAGCTTAGAATTTACAATATTTGTCATGACACATTAAAATTTCTATCCTTAAATGTATTTATATCTTTAGTATGAATACATAAGTATAGAAAATAGCTCAGTTTTCTGATACAGTTTAGTTTTTTGCTGACTTCTTAAAGATATTTTGACATGTATATTTGTTGTGTGGGAAATCATTGGTGATTCACTTGTGAAACATGATAAGGTTTTGATGTAAAATTCTAGTCAACAAGTCATATCATCCTGGGCAACCTTTTCCCTTCGCTGTCAGTGGTAATATGATGCATAGTATCTATAGTTCCTTTGCATCATCACCTTATTGGTTTTGATAAAATCAAAACAATAATTCTGAGAGGTATATAATAGAGTAAATGTTGTCCTGGTTTTATGAATGAAAATATAAGACTGAGAGAGTTGAAGTCATTTTCTTATAATCATCCAGATCTGATAATCTGATAATCCAGATTTTATAATCATCCAGATCACTAGGGTCATAGGTAGAATTTTAACACTGAATATTCAAGGTTCAGTTGTCTTTTGCCTATATCTCCAAAGTATAGACACCCAATAGTTTCATAAAACATTAAACTTGAGTAACACCATCAGGGAGATTAGCTCCATATAAGATAAATTTATATAAAACCATAAATAATCTATTATACCATGATGCATATTGTCAGTGACTGGTAAGCCAAGGATATTAACTTTACTAGGGTCAGGTCTTCTTGTGGATCATCTCTCCTTTCTTCCAAAAAACAAAACAAAGGAAGTAGAGCCAAGATGGCCGAGTAAAGGCAGGAACTGGCCCATCCTTTCCACCAAACCACTACAAATTCCTTGAAATAATGACTAAAACAAATTTTTGAGCATCAGAATACCCCAAAAAGATAGAATAGAATATTGATTAGCCAAAGGCATCTTAGAACCTCAGAAGAAAAGGTCTTGGACACCAGGGTGGTAGTCCCAAGGCAGAACACTCCAGTGCCCCAGCCCCAACCTGGTCAGGGGAACCGCTGAATCAATGGCAGTACTGGAGGCTCCTAGACCTCTCAGCCCAAAGACAGCAAAGAGGAATTGGAAGGTCGGCAGAAAGTCTGTGGAACTAGTGGGACCTCAGTGCTGGAGGCTTCTGGACCCCTCGGGCCGGGGATATCAGGGAGAATTCAGAGGGCAAATGGGGAGTCTGGTGTGCAGTGCCAGCCCAGCCCTGGTCAGCAGAGCCCCAGTTCCTGCCAGCACATTAGATCTTAGAGCTATAATGGGACCAGGACACATTTAAAGCTCCAGGGCAGTGCTTGTGGTCAGATTCCAGATGGATTTCTGAAAACAGATGCACAAAACCCCTGAAGCTTGGGACTGTGCACCCTCCACCCTGCAAACAGAGCCCTACTTTAGCAAAGAGTTTAAAGCCAAGTGATAGGCTAAGAAAATGAACAAAAAACAAAAAAAGTTTCTGACCGTTGAAAGTTATTATGATGACAAGGAGGATCAAAACACACACTCAGAAAATGATAATAAAATTAAGGCTTTTAAACCTTAAAGAAAAATAAAAATTGGGCCAGTAAAAGGAAGAGCTCAAAAAGGACTTTGAAAATCCAGTAAGAGAGAAGGGAAAAGTTAGGGGGGAAAAGGAGAGAGGTGTAAAAGGAAATACAAAAGGCTAATAAGGAGAAGAATACCTTAAAAAGCAAAGTTGGCCAATTGGGAAAGGAAATACAGTAGCTCACTAAAGAAAATAATTCCTTAAAAAATGGAATTGAGAAAGTGGAAGCTAATGACTTTGTGAAAAATCAAGAAATAATAAAGCAAAAGTTTAAAAAAAAGAAAAGAAAAGAAAAAAATAGGAGAAAAATGTGAATTATGTCATTGGAAAAACAATTGACCTGGAAAACAGATCCAGGAGAGAGAATTTAAAAATAATTGTTCTACCTAAAAGTCATGATAAAAAAAAGTCTAAAACTGTCCTGATATTCTAGAACCAGATGGTTAAAAAAAAGAAATTGAAAGAATCTACTGAATATCTCTTGAAAGAGATCCCAAAATAAAAACTCCCAGAAATATTATAGGCATATTCCAGAATTCTCAGAACAAGGAGAAAATATTGCAAGCATCCAGAAAGAAACAATTCAGTTACTGGAGTCACAGTCAGGATAACACAAGATTTACCAACTTCTAAACAAAAGGACCTGAAGGCTTGGAATATGATATTACAAGGAGCAATGGAACTAGGATTGCACCAAAATTCAAAACTCAACAAAACTGAGTATAATCCTTCAGAGGAAAAAGTGACCATTTAATGAAACAGAAGATTTTTAAGCATTTGTGATGAAAAGACTGGAGCTGAATGGAAAATTTGAATTTCAAATACAAGGCTCTTGAGAAACAAGGAGGTAATCAGGAAAGTGATATCATAAGGGACTTAATTAAAGTTTATCTGTTTACATTCTTATATGGGAGGATACATGTAATTTATTAGAATGTTTTCATTATTATGACAGTTAGAAGGAGTATATATAGACAGAGAACACAGTTCTAAGTTGAATATGAAGGGATAATATCTTTTTTATTAATGATGAAATTAAGAGGTCAGAAAGGAAGATACTGGGAAAGGGAGAGGGAGAAGTGGAATGGTGCAAATTATCTCCCATTAAAAAGAGGCAAGTAAAAGCTTTTACTATGGAAGGGAAGAGGGAGAAGAGAGGAGGAATGAGTGAATCTTATTCTCATCAGAATTGGCTCAAATAGAAAATAACATATATACTTAACAGAGATATAAAAATATATCTTACTCTGCAGAAAAACAGGAGTGGAATGTGATATGGGAAGGAGGGAATGGTGATAAAAGAGAGGGTATATTGGGGGAAGAGTGATCAGTAGCAAAACAGTTTTTTCAAAAAGGACAAGTGAAAGGAGAGAGATAATAAATGGGTGGAAATGTGATTCTAAATTACCTTAAATAGTAAATGTAAGAAAAAAAATTGAAGCAACTTTCTATGCTGGTATATTATTGTTCTTTGGAAAATGATGACTCGGTTGCTCTTAAGAAAAAACAAACAAATAAACAAACAAAAAACCAACATGTGTAAAGTCCTCCAAGAACAAAGTGAAATATACTGTATACAAAGTAATAGCAATGTTGTAGGATGATCAGTTGTAAATGATTTTGTTATTCTCAGTAGTACAATCATCTAAGTCCTTCATAGGATGAAAATTCTTATCCGTACTCAGAGAAGGAACTGATTGATTCTGAAAATAGATCAAAGCATTCTCTATTACTCTATTTTTTTTATTTTTAACTTAATTTTTCTTGCGGGTTTTTATTTTTATTATGGTGAGAGATCTATGTTTTCTTTCATAGCTAGACTGCTATGGAAATTTTTTGCATATCTTCACGTGTGGTTTCTTAATTGTGAGTGGGGATCAGGGAGAGAATCTAGAACTCAAAAATCTTAAAAACAAATGTAAAAAAAAATGTTTTGAATATACCTGGGGAAATATTATATAAATAAAATAAATTGAAAAAACACATAAAACAAAACAGAACAAAACAATCAAATAAATATTTCAAATATAATCTAATTTCAGTAAGATGCTTCTATGATTTTCTTCATCACAGTCACTTATGAATTCTCTCAACTTAATTGGGATTGAGTACTAAACGATTATCACCCAACCATTCCTTGCAGAAGGGTAGTTTTAACCAAAAACTTAAGAAGACTGATAAAAAAATCTCATTCATTGCCTGTGACATGTAATTGCATAATATTTTCATGGAGTAATATCAGAAATAGTTTTCAGTTACAACTCATGGAGGCATGCAAAATAGAAATTGTTTTGACTATATTTTTCTTTTGTTCCTGTTGTTCTTCATTCTCAAACAAAAAAATTGACTGATCATTTTGAGATGTATTATGGAAATTTTAATTAAAAGGTCCAGTGGGAGTGATATTTAGGTATTATCATTTCTAAGCTACACTTTACTAGTATTTTAAATTTCAATTTTTTATCAATAATTCATCAGCCTTTTTCTATCAGCTCACCCATACTTCAAATAGTATTAGGAATTTTACAAGATGTTAGAAAGTAGCTGTCAGAGATTTTTTAATAGTTATATGAACAAGATGTCCACAATAAACAAAAAATGCATTGTACTATTTTGTGTATAATGCATGCTGTACACATTACTTAAATAGAGGCTAATGCTCATTTTGTGCCAAAGAATTTTACAGTGGCTGATGTTTAGGAGAAGGAAGAAAGACTAATACAATGCTTGGAATCTGATAATGATTTAGGCTATTCTATTCAAGATTATATTCATTTGTATGAAACTATGTCTTTCATCTACAGTGGAAGCTATTTGACATTACACACTAAATGATTAGGTTTTGTGTCTTCAATACCTAGTAAATGGGTTGATATTTGACAATGCTTATTATTCCTTTGGATTGACTACAGATATTACCACATAATAATACTGGCTATTCATGATTACTCATGATAACATTACAATTCTTGTATGTAATAGAATCAAATCATCTACACTTAGGATCGTTTTCTTAAAATTATTACATCGATACCTTTACAAAAGAAATCTAATCCACAGCTTTGCTAATTAATCTTCCTTTTGCCAAGAGAGAATCTGGGAACTTTTTATTAGCTAGAACTTTTGAAAGAAAAAATGGAATCAACCCTCTTCCTTCCACTTTTCACCTATAATCTCAGCTCTGAAAACTGCAATCAAATCAATATTGCTATTTCCAGAGGGCAGCTAGATAGAGTACCAGCTCTGAGTTCAAATCTGGTCATAGATATTTAATATTTACTAGCTGTGTGACCCTGGGGGAGTCACTACCATTCTCAGGGATGGATGTTTTAATTTGCTATCTTATACATTTCACAATCCTAAGTTTCTCTTACCAAAATATTCTTCTCTGGCAATTTTCCCCTAATTTTTTTTTTGTTGTTGTTGTTGCTATCTACTAGAATTTAAAATCATTTAGACCAATGACAATCTAGCATAGAACTTAATATATGTTTTCTTCATTTATTCATTTACTTAATGGGAATTTATTACTCATTAATGAGCACTCTACTAAGTGCTAGGAATATAAAGAAAATCCAAAATAGTTCTTGCTATTTAGGGACACATAGTCTAATAGAAGACGCAACATAAATACAACTACATACATACACAATATATACAGAGCAGACAAAAGATAATCACAGGAGGGCATTACTAGGTGAGGTGAGGGTGGGAGGATTATGAAATGAAAGGTAGCATTTTACTGTTTCTACTCTACCACACTATATTACAATGAGTTGTGTGTGTGTTTGTGTGTGTGTGTATTGACTTATGATTTCTATTGTGTGGGATGCTCCAGATGTACCATCTTGCTCCAGAGATGTGAATAAGCAGTTTTATCAAAATTTACAGTTGACAGACTGGCCTGAAATTGTGACTAGCTAAGTAAATTGGCCATGATTTTAGTCAACATGTATTTAAAGCAGGATCTGAACCCACATAGATTTATATGAATAGAGGGTTAAATTTCTAATCATTGTACCAAAACGAAATATATAAGCCATTGGAATCATATAGGAACAACAGAACTCAGAGGTTCTAGTCCTGCCCAAGACCCTTACTAGTAGCTCTGGGAGAGTAAGCAAGTAATTTTAACTTCTCTCAGCCTCAGTTTCTTTGTTTACAAAACGGTTGTATCTATTTCACTGGTTTTCTAATAAGGATAAAATTTGATTATGTAAGTAAAGCACCTGCAAATATTAAAGAGTCCTATAAACACTAGTTATCATCATCATCACCATTTTTTATTGTAAGAATATTATTTTATAGATGAGACATCTGAGACAAAAAGAAATTTAACTTCTTCTTTAGGTTATCGCTAATATAATAAATAGCAGAGCCAAGGCTTGAACCCAAGTACTATAATATTAGTCTCATCAATAGATTTAAAAAGAGAGAGATGGAGAGACAGAGAAAGAGACAGAAACAGAAATATTTATATGCTATACATATTTTATATAATAACATCTTATATATGTATACTTATGGAAATTGAGCTCTTTTTATATAAAAAGAGATATATGTGTTTTTACATATAGCTCTATGAGAAAATAACTATACATATATCTGCTTTAATATAGATCTAGCCACATAACTATTGAGAACTATGTAGATATATCTACTTTAACACTAATAGATTACTGACTGGAAAGTGATGGGTTAAAATGAAAGAACATAAATTTAAATTTTGGATTTGCTATTTGCTATGTAAGTAATGCCTTAAGTAAATAAAGAAATCTTCCATTGCCTCAGTTTCCTCATCTGTAAAATGAGACGCTTAGACTAAATAAGAATAATAGCTAGCACTTATATAGCATTTTAATATTTGCAAGCGTTTTACATATGTTATCTATTTTATCCTTACAATAAAACATGAGTTTTATTATTACTCCCATTTTATGGGTGAAATAATTGAGTCTTGAGAGATTAAATGATTTACACAGCTAGTAAAGGTCCTAAACAGAATTAGAGCCTTTGAATTGTTCTTCCTATAGGGTTCTAATAGCATATATGTTTCTTCATGGTACAATGATTAGAAGGTCAGTCTTGTAAGTTTAAATTCTTCTTTTGACATATGTTGACTGTGACCATGGCCAAGTCACTAAATCTGTTATGATCTCAGGCAATTTTGTAAATGATAAATTATGGTCAAGCTCCTGATGTACATTTTTGGAAGAAATTTCTGCCCCTGGGGAACCCCACACAGTTGAACTATCTAGATAGTTATTTATGTGTGTTCTTGTTTTCCTATATACAATCTTGAGAAAATTCTTTCTCCAAGAGATCCAGTTTAGAAGTGTATAGAGAGGTGAAGAAATACCCAGAGATAAAAGCATCAGAAGCATTTACTTCTAAGTGTCTTTTTTAGTCCACCCTGCTGGATATAGATGATGTGTGTTAAAAGTATAGAATGTTTGAGTCTCACTGGAATTTAGAATGATTTTCTAAGAAGAGAAAATGTGGAGCATGTTGTTCACTTTTTCCTTTTTTCTCCTTGATCCTGTTGTGGTTTGGAAAACATTTTCATACACTCACCCACTGGGATAAAACCAGCTGTTCCCTGTCTTTTGACATGCTATGAGTCCTTCAGCCACAGGTAACATCCACCAAATTACAGGTTTTCATCACAGAATTAAGCCCCCGGGGAATAGTGAGAATGATGAATTGTCCTGACTGGCTACTGTGAGGAACTGACCTTGGCACTGATGAGACTTGAATTTATGTAAAATCCCTAGCTTATTGTTCATTGAGATTATCTGTCATGAATCATAGCTTGGCCCAGATGTTGATCAGCTAAATGAATGACACCATCATTTCTTATCTTCAGCATTTGTGAACTTTTAGATAGATAGATAGATAATAAAAAATACATAGATAAACAGGAAGATAGATAAGTATAGATAGAAAATTATAGATAAATTACAAGAGATACGCAAAAAGAGATGGATAGACAAGTAGATAGATGAATAGATAGATAGATAGATAGATAGATAGATAGACAGACAGACAAAGGCAGGTAGTTAAGTATAGGTAGAAAATTATAGATTACTGTAGATACACAAAAATAGAAATAGAGAAAATATATAGGTAGATAAATAAACGGAAATAAATAAAAATAGGTAGGCAGGTAGATACATGGGTAGACAGAAAGACAGATATAGAAAAATATAGTCAGATTGGTTTAGATAGAGATCAACAAATCAAGGAAAAAACAAGGATAGATAAATTGATATAGATAAATATAAATAACGATACAGACAGAGATGGATATAGACAAATTAGATAGATGAATAGAAATATATAGACAAAGATATGTAGATTTATCTTTTTTACAAATAGTAAGAACACATAAAGGAGAAGATGAAAAAGAAAAATAAGGCAAAATCCAAGGTTATTTTTCTTTTTTTTCCCCTCATGGGATGCTAGGTTCCTAAATAGCTCTGCTGCAATATTAGCAATTACATGATTCATGGTTCATGATTTTAACTTTCTTGGTTGTTATATAACAAAAGCATAGAAGGTTTTTTTTTTTTCTGGAAATAGATTTCATTTTGCCAATGAATTGTTCCCTTATTGAATTTTTTTTCTTTATCTTTTGTGTTTGTCTGTATGCTACCCTCTTCCCCCAGCTGCATATTGCAATGAATATATTTGTGGTTGCTGTTCTTTTGTGGTTGATTTTACAAAAAAAAAAAAAAAAAAAAGGCAAAAAAAACTTATTTGGGCTTCAGGGCAAGAGATAAGAAGATATGATGGAGAGATCACTGGGATCTGTGGTCAGATGAGAAGATTTCACTGTTACCTCTGGTAATAGGTGAGCTACATTGAACAAATAATTTACTCAGTCTGAGCTTATTATCTCTATTAAAAAAGGTTGCACTGGATAAACAATGAGATCCTTTCCAATTCTTGATCCTATAAAATCAAACTGACTTATGCATCTACCCTGACACTTTCCATTTATCTTTCAACTTAATTCCAGATAAATATTATTAGAAATATTTTGACCTGATTTTCTCCTTACTTTCCTAACTTATTTTGCTATTATTCATACATTTCAGCCATGTTCAACTCTTCATGATCCCATTTGGGCTTTTCTTAGCCAAAAACAAACAATCAAATAAAAACCCTGGAGTGGTTTGTCATTTCCTTTTCCAGATTTTTTTTTTTTTTGGTTGTTGTTGTTTGTTGTTGTTTTGTTTTCTTTTGTTTTACAAATGAGATAACTAAATGACTTACCCAGGTGCACATATAGCTAATAATTATCTGAGGCCCAAAATGAATTTAGGAAGATAAGTCCTCCTGACTCCATACTCAGCCCTCTATGCACTATGGTACCATCTAGCTGTCTCTTCATAACATGAACTTTGTGAATATTCCAATTTGACAAGGTGATAGGAATTTGTGGATGTTTTTGCTCCCAATTCTGGCTGCCTATTATGCATGCAGGCCCACTTTTATATACTTCATGAGTTTTCTTCTTAAAAAAAAATTAAACAATGATAATTGGGCTTGATTAATTCAAATGGTTATACCACACTCTTAAATAGTTTATGGTTTATAGCTTTTAAATATCATCTCAGAACCCAATCAGTAATAAGCTGACAAAACCCTTGCAAACTTCTCTCAGTCTTTCCCTTTCTCTTACCTTTGTTCTCTAGTTGGAATTTTGACATCTGTAGTAATTTAGTTTAGTCCATAATTGAAACTGGAAAGGTAAATTCTTCTCCATCCAACTGTGATATTCCTAAAGTTTTGCAAATAAGAACACTTACTTAAAATAATTGCTATTCTTTGGAAGATGTTCCCAGATTTCTTCATATCTCTAAAATTATTGATGTTGATGATGATGATGATGATGATAATTTTGGTATAGATAGCTACCACTTTGTTAAAACTAGTTTATTACTTCAGACTTTAACTTTATTACCATCAATAATATTTCCATAAGTTTTAACATTTATAAAGAGTTTTCCTTAAAACATTTGTTTCATTTTTTTTAACATTTCTAAGATAGAACAATATAATTTCCTTTTTTTCAACTGACGTAGAAACTGGCATTCAGAGAAATTATGTGATTCTTTTAATGTCTCACATCTAGACAACTTGTATATAAAATATTAATTGGATTTCAATGGAAAGAATTTTAGACCTTAATTAGACCTGAGCTGAAATCTAGTCTCGGACCAGATTTCAAATGGTGTAAACCTAAACAAATCACTTAATTTTGCCTCACTAAATTTTTCTTTATCTGTAAAATGAATAAAATCATAGCTTTTTATCTCCTGAATTTGCTTCAATGATACAATGGGAAAATATTAGTAAAATACATTTCAAATACTAAAGTTCTATTTAAATCATAGTTATTTTTATGCATATATATGTATATGCTCAGATGTATGCTATAATTTAATCTTTTTTTGTAACTAATTAGTCTTTAGGAAATTACCCCAAATCTGTTTCTCACTATTAGATTTATTCCTTCCATGATAAATCATTTAAAAATATTTTTCTAAAGAAAATTTGTAGTAAAATTATAAGAGTAGTTTTATAATTCATTGACTTATTCAACAAACGTTTATTAAAAAACTATCTTTAGAAATTGTGCTAGACAAAGGGAAAACAGAGACATAAACAAACAATACTGTCCCTGTCCTTGAAAGGTTTATGTTTTATTGAACTAAAGAGATAAGGATGAATTTACATATCTAAATATGAAATGTATACAAAGTAAATATAATATGATTTTGTAGAAGAGGAGCATAAGTGTGGAAATTTTAGTCTTTTGAAGATCTGATGTTATAATAATTTCCCCTAAAAAGCAAAGTCTAGATATGAACTTTCAAGTTCAGCAGTGAATATCAAATTTGCTTTCAAAAAAAGTATCATGGAAATTGACACAAAGTTTTAGCCAAATTTTGTCCAATTGAGAAGTAAAGTTGCCCTTAAACTTTGGGAAGGGGAAGAAAAGGAAGAAGTAAAAGAGGAGAAGGAGGAAGAAGAGGGGAAGAGCAAGAGAAGGAGGAGGAGGAGGAGCAGAAGGAGGAGTAAAAAGAGGAAGAAGAGGAAGAGAAGAAATAGGAGGAAAAGAAGGAAAGGGGGAGGAGGAGGAGGAACATAGCAGCAGCAACAGCAAAAACAGCAGTAGTTGTATTGTAACAACATAGTAGTTATTGCTGATATTTTACTATTATTATCCTGGTGACAAACTTCTTTCAACCCAGTCGTGCTAGTACTTTGATGAAAGGCATATTATCCATTACTGGAGCTTACATTGAAGATTTTCCAGCTTGCTAGGCTCTCCTAAAATCTTCTAGTCTTTGGATAATCACTGCTACTCTCAAGACTTCTTCATCCCATACTTCTTCATTTGTAAGGCTATTATTCCATTCAATTGACTGAAGTTCTCCTGTTTCCAGTAGCTCTGGAGATCCAACAATGGGGACCTGTTTTTCTTCTGACATGTGAAAGTTTTCTACAAATAGCTCAACCATTTTGCTATCTATATCACTCCTCCCCATTCCATTACTAGCTTTTAGGAAAATAATCAAAACAATACTACCAATTCTGGAGATGATGTGTCAATAAATTGCCCCAACCCAAGTTTTGTTCTCCATCTCCAAATTACCCAGGTTGAAATGCCCTTTTATAACCAACTCTCGTTTATATGTGTTCTATCCCTCATTTTAAAACAAACTTTTTAAGACTTTTTTTTCTTTACTCAGTTGTATTTTTTCTTACTAGTATTTTATTTTTTCCAAATACATGTAAAAATAGTTTTCAACATTCAATTCTATAAAATTGTGTGTTCCTTGTGTTCCAATTTTTTTCTCCCTCCCTCCTCTACCTCCCCTTCCCCAACACAACAAGCAATATGATCCAGGTTAAATATATACAATTCCTCTAAATGCATTTCCAAGTCTATCATGTTGTGCAAGAAAAAATCATATTAAAAGGGAAAAAAAGAAAAAAAGTAAAAAAAAATAGCAACGAAAAGGTGAAAACACTTAATTTTAATCCACGGTCTCTATAGTTATCTCTCTAGAGGCAGAGGGCATTTTCTATTCCAAGTCTATTAGAATAAGACAGATTCTTGTTTTTGTATTGTTATCCTCCATTACTTACCCTACTTTTTGGCAAATAGCAAACACTTAATGATTTGCCCAAGTCAACTAAGCAAGCCAGTAGGTCTAAGATTCCAATCCAAGTATTCAGAGGCTTTCTGCTCCTTCACAATTCCTTTGTGAAGGTAATATATTACTTAAGCTACCCATTAGGGAAGTGAATATCTCAATGGGGAATAATTCATATAGCAATAAAAGGATAGCATTAAATTGTTATGTTACCACGGAAACTCTATGCTGATTAATAATCAAAGGTCATAAGATTAGGTGGAGTCATGTAACAGTTTTCAAGTGGGAGAATTTTCCATTTAAAAAACATCTAGATGAAATACAAACTTGTTTAAAGGAGAAGACTGAAGGATTATTTTTTTGTTTATTTAAAGAAAGTAGAAGCCTAATTTTGAGAGGCAACATGCAATAATGAATAGAACATTGCAGTAGGAATTAAGAATATCTCTGTTCAAATATAGCCCCAGATACTAGCTACAATCACAAAGGAAAGTAATTTAATCTGTCTGGACTTCAGTTTCCTCATTTGTGAAATGAAGGTGTTGAGTTCAATTACCTTGAACTAACTTCCAACTCTAAATCTTTGACATAGTGAACAGTTCCAACAGTTAAGAGTTTTTCCTACTGAAATGCAACAAGGTATAAAACTCAAAGCTCCAGACTTGGAATTAGATAGACCTGAGTTTGAAAGCTGCCTTCAACAAGTCTATAAGAGGCTTAAGGTTTTAAACTTTAAAACTTTTCTAAGACTTTTGGGATATGAGTTCATACAGAATTAATGCAAGGGAGGAGAAGGCCTAGAAATCAGAGAAATCAAGAATAGTTTTATGTTGTGGAAAGTGCTTGAGCTGGGTCTTTAAAGAAACCAAGAATTCTTTGAAGTGGAGAAGTGAGGAAAGATCTTATTCCTACTGTGGGAATACCAAGTGATAGATGCAGAGGCAGCAGATCCTATGAGGGAGCACAACAAGGACCAGTGTAGCTAGACCACAAAATGTCAAAAAAGAAAAAGGATAATGAAAAAAAATGAGAATGGAAAGATGAGCCAGGGCCAAGTTGTAAAGAGTTTTAAAGGTACCAAAGTTTTTGTTTTACTTAAGGCAAAAAGAAACCACTTGAATTTGTTGATTAAGAGAGTAAAATAATTAAAACTGTGGTTAAGGAAAGTCCCTTTGGCAGAGGTTTGTGGAAGAAGGATTAGAGTAAGACAAGACTCAGAAAGGAGATCAGTTGAAAGGTCCAACTGACTATTATTCCACACCCAAGTGTCCCAAGCACCATTTTGGGAATGGAAATATACAAGATCACTCATTTCTAAACTACTGAATCACAGCAATTAGCCTTTCATATACTCCAGGAAAACAGAACTTAGTTGGCCAATAGCATGCCCATCTGAGGCTTACAAGTAATAGTGTGTATTTTTGATAAGCATGAAGAGGAAGTGTTAAATAGTGGAAGAACTCGTGAATTTAGAATCTGAAAACTCGAGTATTAAAACCCAGCACTATTGTTCACAATCTGTGTTGCCTTAACAATGAACTTCCATTTTGGTTTTTCCTTCCATATCTGTAAAATTAAGGAGTTGGACCAAATCATTTCTAATTCTCAATTTATATTCTTATTCTATCAATAGAATATCTTGGATCAAATGGCATTATCTATTCCTTATTCCACAATATCTTCTCTTATCCCATCTCATGCTATATTCATCCTTCAAGTTCTAGGTCAAAAGAAACAAGAAAAAATTGACTTATAAATGATTGTCTATACATCGTATTGGTTTGGTTTCTACCAACCCGATTGATGCAGAATATCTGAAAAGTATAAACTCTAGGTAAAAATGGCATATCTTACATAATGGTCTCCCTTTTTCTAAAAAAAATTCTACTATTACATTGCTGAAAAGACTTTACAATTCTTTTATTATACTCTCTTAAATTCTATTGATTTATTTGTGTTAAAAGCTGAAATTTTTTTCTTCTAAGAGTTGGTGAGACAGTGAAAAATAAAAGAGTTTGAATGGGAATCCCCACTAACACTACCAGGAAAATCTTCCTAACTGCTGCCCTAAGCCCAAAACTTAAAATATGATACCTCTTGAGGTGGAGATCAATTTCAGCAGGGCTAGCCTGGACTCTACAGGTGAGCACAGGTAATTGGGAGTGCTTGACTGAAGCCAAGAACTGAGCTGTGTGAACATCTGGCAGAGAAAGACAGTTTTATAATACTCATGTTACACATTAACCAAATTCATTGATTATTTTGATCCAAGTACTGCTCGCTCAAAATATTTTCTTTCTCACAATGAAGTAACTTTTTTGAAACACCATGTTGTAAAGCAATAGCTGAATTTCTAAGTTCTTTCCCGATAATAAGCAGAACCGAAATCAAATAAAAAATATTCCCTCTTTAAAAGATATATACAACATATTATATAAATAACAAGGTAAGAATTGACATTATGCCTTCTATATAGATTAATCGGGAAGAGGTACGTATGTAATAAAAAACAGTTTACAAGGAAATCTAATTATTGTTGTTTGTTGGGGTTGGTTCCAATTAAATTTAAGGTATGGGAGAACATTTTATTGATATCAGAGACATTAATATATGAGGGATAGAAACTAACATGCAATTTTAAGTGGCAAAACATAATGAAAGTGGTATCGTAGAGAGTTCAATGAGCACTATTGTTGATCCCTGCATCAGAGCGTCCTATCGATATAGTAACAGAAACTGGGAAAAGCAAAGGAAAATGGAATAAAAAAAAGCAAAGAAAGAACTAACTCACAGTGCTGATAAATTATTAAGGCCAGAGAAGGAACAAAATGCTTCATTGAATTATGTCATTCTTAAAACTTGTCAACACTGGAAGATGTGGGGTAAACTACAAAGTACGTCAATCATCCGTTGCCCATCCTGGCAGGCAGAAAAGTCTGGGTCTTGCAGCTGGAAGAGACCTTAAAACACCATCTGGTCCAGAATGCTGCCTTGAGGCAGAGAAGGAGCTGGCTCTGAGGCTGCCTTGCAGATAGCTTTCAGCTGCTATTTTCTCTGCTTGACAGGTACACATGAAAAACAACATGTGTTGGGGTATGCTGGAAATATATTGTCTTTGAACGTAGAGGACGGCAGGTTCTAACTAAGCTGCCCACTATCTGGGGGGTCTCCCCAACTCACTGTTCCCCTCTGGGTATCCAGTTTCACATCTGTAAAATATGCCTGTTGTAAACCCATTAAATTATCCCACATTCTAAGCCAACTAAACATGTTATCTTCATTGGACAAAAGTGATCTACAGATCCATCTCTCTTTCTTTCATGTTTTTATCTACCTTTCTACTGCTATATATTTATATACATATATATTCATATGCATAAATATATGTAGTGTATTTACATGTGTACATATTTAGTACATGTTAGGATACACACATGTATTGTGCATGTGCTTATGTGTCTGCTTTATGTGTGTTTGTGATACTTCTACACATGTGTGTGTTTACATGTGTGCACATATGTTGATCCTCTGTAAATAAGGTGATTAAGTAGTGATCCTGGAATCAGGAAGGCTAGAGTTCAAATACCATCTTAAACACTTAATAGCTGTATGATGTTAGGCAAGTCACTTAATCTCTGTTGGTCTTATTTTTCTACTGTCTAAAATGGGGGTAACACTAGCCTCTATTCTCTAGGGTTATGAGAATCAAATGAAATAATAATTGAAAAAGCTCTTAATGTAGTGCCTAGCTTTCTGGTACATAGTAAATTCCTTATAAATGTTAGCTATTAATCTCTCTCCTCCCTTCCCTTCTCTTTCACTCTCTGTTTCTGTTTCTTTCTGTTTTTCTTTGTGTCTCTCTCCCTTTCTCTCTGTATAACTCTGCATCTTTCCTTCTTTCCCTATGTGTGTGCCTTTGAAGTATCTTCCAAATCTGAGGTACATGAAACTTTTATTTACTTTTATTATATTTGCTAACTGTCTTATATACAAATGCAAGAACAAGCTTTTACTCATTTTTATCTTTGTAAAGTTATATAATTCACTTAACCTTTCGTGGACTCATTTTGTCCTCCACAAAATGAGGAAGTTGTACAAAATGATTTCTAAATTCCCTTTGAGAACTAGTTCTCTAATTTTCCTAATGTTGTTCATTCCTTTTTTAATTGTATTCAACTCTTTGTGAGATCATTTGGGATGGTTTACCATTTCTTCTCCAGCTCATTTTACAAATGAAGAAACTGAGGCAAACAAATTTAAATGACTTGCCCAAAGTCAAACACCTAGAAAGAGTCTGAGGCTGGATTTGAACTCAGGAAGATGAGTAGTTTTGACTTCAGGTGCTGCACTCTATCCACTGGATAGACAGAAATAGAAAGATACACATATACATATATGTACATATGGATATCATATATATAGGCATTTTTGTGTTTATGCATATACACATATATGAATAACCATCTATACACCTGTGTGTATATATAAATGTGTATGTATAAACACATGCATACATGTATGTTTATATATGCAAAGGTGCATATTCATATGTGTTTTGTCAATTTATACACAACAGACCCAAATGATTAAAAGTTCAATACCAACTTTTTTTTTTTTTTAATCAAGACTACAAACAAAATATTACTTGGGACAAATAGGATTCAATTATTTGACTATATTTTAGTAAAATGATATATTAAATACATCATTTAGGAAAATAAATAAATTCAAATAATTTATGAAGCACTTTATTATGAGCTTTTAAGATACAGGGAGAAGCTGGGCTCTGCCCTCGAGGTGTTTTCATTCTTATCAGGATAGATCACACATATCACAGAGGGGTGGCCATAAAATGCTGTTTTAAATTGGGAAGTCACAGGAATCTTGGAGACAATTGACAGACATGTAACAATAATAGCTAGTACTTATCTAGTATTTCAAGTTTTGCAAAATGCTTTCTGTATAGTATCTCATTTGACAGTTACAATAGCAATATGAGATATGTAATATCATTATCCCCGTTTTACAGATGAAGAAATTGGGTCTTCAGTTTTTCTAAAGATAAGGTGAGTGCTTAATCCACTAAGCCACTTGGCTGGTTAGCGGTACTATAATGATTTGCTTACTGGGTATGAAGATGGCATAGTAGGAGAGCAATGTGTGATGGTTATGTTTTGACCTAATTATGGTGAGTCAGTAAAAGGGCAGAGAAACAGGAGGGAAGCTGGGAAGTCTGGAAGGAGACAGGGGATTTGGTCCAAAGATGGTCTGACTATAGCTCCAGTGTGATGGGTTTGGGTCAGGTCTGTTGGGAGGTGCTGAAAATAAAACAAAAAGGAAGGAAAAAAAGCCTTACTTCAAGTAGCTTTCCTGAAGATGAGATGCAACTTTAGTGCAAACAAATAAATTAAACTTGCCTACAAAAGATAGAAAAGATCGTTTAATGTTTCTAGTATCATTTTCTTATTTTTTCTTTTTCTTTTTCTTTTTTTTTTTCATTTTCTTGAGGAAATAGGATGACTTTAATCCTGAGAAAATATTTGTTTCTTGATAGGCCACCTGAAGTTTTCTTTCTCTTTCTCCCTTGGTTGTGAGAGGATCTCTTTAGGGAGATGCTTTACACAGGTATTCTAATGACTGCTATTTCCAGGCTTAGTTCTGCCCTCATGTTTTACATACCCATTCAAAGCCACAGGTGCAAACGTTTGCCTGTCAATTATTAAGAGGCAGCTAGAGTTGCCTTCAAAGCTACTTTTCCCCAAAGAATACACACGCACACACATACACATACACACAGAGGAACAAAGAGTAAATTATATTTTATGCATAAGACCCATCAAGAAATGTTTCCAACATAAGAGAAAAGGCATAATAAAAGTGTTCAAATTATTTGTTGGTTTTGTCCTTCGTTCTTGAAGAGCACCAAAATGACATCATTATGTTAGAATATATTTACGGTGCATCCG
Source organism: Antechinus flavipes (assembly GCF_016432865.1). Classification (NCBI taxonomy): domain Eukaryota; kingdom Metazoa; phylum Chordata; class Mammalia; order Dasyuromorphia; family Dasyuridae; genus Antechinus; species Antechinus flavipes. The sequence continues at coordinate 233,480,027 of NC_067403.1, forward strand.
ACTGTGACTGATCCAACAGACACAAATAGTCCGTATGAATATTTGGGGCAGATTCTCTAATTTTGTACATCTCATGGTTCCTTTGGGCTAATTCAATGTTGCTTAGTTCTTAGAGCATAGATTATTAATAAAAGTTGTCAGCAAGCAAAATTTAGCACTTAGTACAATAACATCAAAAATTAATTCACCAGCAAGTTGTAAAGAGCTAGTGAACAAAATGTTAGAAATGTCAAAAGTCAGGGCAGAGGGAGGATGGGCGTTCTAGTCCACAGCTTCATAGATGAGGAATTATGTATATCTACCATATGACAGACAATGTACTAAGTACTTCACAAATACTATCTCACTTTATCCTCACAGAAAATCTGGATGTAAATGCTATTATTATCCTCATTGTAAAGTAGAAGAAACTGAGGCAGACAGAATTAATTAATTTCCCAGAAGTGTTTAGTTAATAAGTGTCTATCAGCCCCAGCTATTTCTCCACTGTGATACTTAACTGCCTCTCCGTAATGTGGCCTGGGGAAGGAGGGAAGAGATGGGCAACTAGATGGTACAGTGGAAAGAATACCAGCCTTGGAGTCAGGAAGGCCTGAATTCAAATCCAAACTTAGACACTTAAAATTGGCCTTGTGAGCCCAGGCAAGTCATTTAACTCTAATTGCCTCACAAAATAAATAGATAAAAATAAAAATAAAAGATCGCTAGACAGACTGACAGAGACAGACAGACAGATAGACAGACAGACAGATAGATAATGTCTAGAAGGGCTGACTTTTACACTTAGCAGACTTGCTATTATGGAATTTTCTCTGACAAATACTAGCTGTGTGCCTCAGTGTAAGTTACACAATCAAAAACATAGAGCATGGGAAAAGTCACCAGGTTCATTCTTCCCATTTTCCAGATAAGGAAACTAAGGTTCCAAAGTTTAACAGACTTAATAGGAAGTAACTAGTACAGGCAAGATTTGACCCAGTTCTGCTGATACTTCTGTTCCCTCATTTTCAAGATAAGGAAAAATGAGATAGAGGGTGAGAAAGTAACAAGATTCTCTGGAGCTAAAAGGAAAGTCTTCTAGCTTAATCACATTTTACAGGTGAAAAAAGTAAAATTCATGGTAGTTTTCCAAGGTCACCCAGATAGTAAGAGGCAAAAGTAGGATTTGAATTGGTCTTCCGATGTCTAAGTCTCTGGTTGGTTGGTTTGTTTGTGGATGGTATTTGTGGGTTTGTTTTGTTTATTTTTTTTTTTTGTCTACTAATATTAATCAATGAATCAATAATGTCTGCAAGTATATGCAATGTTCCAAGATTATGATGTCCACCTCCGTAAAGGAGGCAGGAGATGTTTTTTTCCCATCTTATCCATAAGGGTCAAAGTTTGGTTATTTCAATTTATTTGCCTTTTTATCACTCTCAAGCATGAATTACAATTGTGGATTTGAGGGTCCATTTCTTGCTGCTCACTTCAGTTGGTCCTACTTGCCCTGGGCAGGACTTGCCTCAGGCACTGGATTTTGATTTTTTTACTCTTCTGCTCTTCCCCTTGCGCCATGCTGAGTTTAACAACCTCTGGGTCTAAGTCAAATATATTTGTATCCATGGAGAAGTTTATATCAGCTGAAGGCAATAGACCTTTTAATTTAAGTCATGTTACCCAGAATTATAGTACAGAACTGAATATGACCTTAGAGGAAATCTCTTCCAACCTTTTATTTTACAAATGAGGAAACTGAGATTTAGAGATGGGAAATGGCTTGTCGGGAATATCAAAACTAGAATCTACTTCCAGCCCCTTTTACTTCAAATTCATCATTCTTTCCATTATATTATACTTTCTTCCTTACTCCTTGTGTTTAAGGATTTACAGAAAGATCTGATTACAGGTTTACTGGACTGTGGATTCTGCAGCATCCTTGTTTCCAAGGAACAGAGGCCCATAAGGCTGAAAGGAAATTTTTTGTGTAACCATAAACTCTTTCTTATCTTCCTTCTGTTTTTTTCCCTTTCTTTAAATCCCTTGTTTTTAATGGAGCTCATACTCATGATTTCTTATTCCGCAGACATCCTTGCACCTCAAACAGCAATTTACTGACTAAAGAATTCCTTATCACTCCCACTTCCTTACAGCTAGGCCTGGCCTTTCTAATTAGGACAACACCAAGAGGGAAAACATCTGTGCTGACAATATTGTAAAGCAGGGACTCACAGAAAGGAACAGAAAAGAGCTTTCCAACACTTTAAATGTGAGAGGGATTAAATGAGAGTTTGTTACCAAAGTCTCCTTGAGTGGTCCTTCAGGCAATAGGCCCACGAAGTTTGGCATAATTGGCAAAGGAAAGGACAATCAAGAGTTTATTTCTATCAGTACTTTCCTGATCGTTTGTCAATGTCGAGCCACCTAACTTCTCTAAGCTTCAGCTTCCCTATCTGAAAAGTAGTTCCAATCAGATAGATAGAAAAAATGCTGTTATCATTAGCGAGAACAAAAGTTAATTATCCTTTTGCAATTATATTGCTTTACAAATCAGGCTAGGAGAATAATACTCTTAGTATAATATAGTATAGTAGAGAATAATGTAGTATATTATCATATTATAAAAGTCTATTTATATTGTTGGACAAGGACTTAGGAATGGTTTATGAAATGAAATGATTATTAACCCCTAAAGACTAGGCGTCTACAAGACTCTGCTCATCTCCCATATCCCACTCTCGAAGGGATTCTTCTTTAGACTTACAAAGGCAGAATCTGTCATAGAAGATCCTAACTCCAAAGACAAAATTCAGATTTTCCCTTCTCTTTCTCACTAATCCTATCCGTAAGTAATTCTTTTTTTTTTTCTTTTCATAACTAATTCTTAAAAAATCTGGTGGGATCCATGATTCATGGATAGGGACTTCTCAAAAACTAGTCATCAGAGTCCCTAAAATAAAGTATATTTATTATATGATTATATTATATATATCATATATTATAAAATGTATATTATATAATTATATGTTATATAATATTATGTTGATAAAATATATTACACAAATTATATAATTATATGTTATATAATATAATAGGATGTTGCATTATATAACATCCTATTATATTATATAAATTGTATGTTATATAATAATAGGCATCAAACACAGGAGAGCTGTTTATCCCACAGAGAATACTTTAAAAAATGAAAAGTAGCATCATGCAGTGAAACAAATATTGGATTCAGAAAAAGCTGTGTCCAAGTCCTTCTTTTTATACTTACTATTTGTGTAGACATAGGCAAGTCATTTAAATCTCTAAGTTCAGTCAACTCATTTTTAAAATAGGTGAATTAAATTATATAATATCTAAGTTTGCTTCTAACTCAATCTGATTTTATCACATATATATATATATATTAAATCTATATATACATATATATCTTCATACATATGGAAGATATGGTGAAATATGGTAAAAAGAATAACTGATGAACAAACTAGAACTGCTAATTCACATTCTCCTCAGGTTTGCAATACTAGAGCAGTTCACTAAGTCTAAATGTCCTTTCCATCTAGACATAGTGTGTTCTCCCATTAGCAAAGAAAATAATCTTATTCGTGGTCATTTCCTCTGGAAACATAATTTTATAGCAATCACCTCTCATTGGACAGCTGGCAATCAACTCTAGAACTCCTGGACTCTTGAAATTATGAAATGTAATGCAAAAATTTTTGTAGCAGCACTTTTTGTAGTGGCAAGGAACTGAAAATTGAGGGGATGCCCATCAATTGGGGAATGGCTGAATAAGTTATGGTATATGAATGTTATGGAATATTATTATTCTATAAGAAATATGAACAGGATGATATCAGAAAGTCCTGGAGAAACTTGCATGAACTGATGCTGAATGAAGTGAATAGAATCAAGAGAATACTGTGAGTTTCAAGAAGATTATAGGATGATCAGTTCTGATGGACATGACTCTTTCCAACAATGAGATGATTCAGACCAGTTCTGAAGATCTTGTGATGGAGAAAGACATCTGCACCCAGGGAGAGGACTGTGGGAACTGAATGTGGATTACATTATGTGATAATAAATTGTGATGGATTTGGCTCTTTTTAACCATGATTTGGGCAAATTCCAGTGGTCTTGTGATAGAGAGAGCCATCTGGATCCAGAAAGAGACCTATGTGGACTGAATGTGAATGATAACATAGTATTTTTTTGTTGTTTGCTTGCTTTTTGTTTTCTTTCTCATTTTTCTCTTTTTGATCTGATTTTTCTTGTGCAGCGTGATAAATGTGGAGATATGTTTAGAATTGCACATGTTTAACCTACATTGCATTACTTGCTATCTATGGGGGGGGGGAGAGAAGGGAAGGAGAAAAATTAGAACACAAGGTTTTGCTAGTGTGAATGCTGAAAATTACCTTTAAATGTATTTTTAAAATAAAAAAAAAACTATTACTAAAATTAAAAAAATAAATTATGAGATATAAATGTCTCAAGATTTCTGTCTGATCACTTTTGTTCAGGAAAAGAAATGGAAAAACAGAAGAAGCAGACCATTTCAGATTTAGCTCACCTAAGCAAAATATGGTAGAAGCTAAGCAGAGTAATAGATAAAGCACAGAACCTAAATCAGGAAGACCTGACTTCAATTCCTCCCTCACACACTTACTAACCATGTAACACAAAACATACCATCTATCCTCTGTATGCAATTTCCTTTTCTATAAAATGGGGATGATAATAGCATTTCCTTCTCTGGATTATTGTGAGGATAAATTAAGATAATGTTTATAAAGTACTTTGAAAGCCTTGAGGAGCTATTTTATAAATGATACTATTAATGATGATGATAATGATTAACAAATGATACCTAGACAGTACACTGGAGACAGTGCTCAATCTAGAGTTAAGAAAATGACTTTAAATCTGACTTCAAACATTTACTAGCTAATACTGGCAAAGCAATTCGCTTCTCTTTGCCTCAGTTTCCTCATTTGTAAAATACAGAAAATAGTAATAATTAATACCCAGATTTATTGTGAGATAATACTTTTGAAGCATTCTACATAATTTCAAGCCATTCTATAAATGCTAGTTATTATTACACAATGCTATAGGGTATGCAAAACACTTTACCTACACTGTCTTGTTTAAGACTGACCATAGAATTGTGAGAGAGAAATCTTCAGATAAAGAACTAGTTCTCTGGAAAGTTAAGTGACTTGATTAAAGTTTTAAAAGTGAAGTATGAATTCAGATCTGTCCTGATACCAAGTCGTGCATATCTCTTCATATCAGAGATGTGATTCCCCCCCTCCCCAGTCTTGAAGATGCTGAGGGAGAGAAAATTTCTATCTTTTGAAACAACCTGTTCTATTTTGGATTTCTCATCTTTTTTTTTCCTTACTATAACTCTGATACGACTCTTGGCAACAATACTAATTGTGCCAATTTCTATCCTTTTTAGCCATACAGAACAAACATAATCTATTGTTGTCATTTTTTGCAACTATGATCACAATATTTGTCCTGTCCCATCCACTTCAGTTGTCAAGATTTGATATTCTAAAAAATATGTATTTCATGTCTTCAAGGGCTTTGAAATCTGATTAAGGAAAAAAATAGACATAAAATTATATAGGAATAAAAATAAATAAATAAGGACAGGTAGACATAGAAAGACCAAAAGGAAATGGAGTGAGAATTACCATTTCTCTGATGCTTCATAAGATAATCCATTTCTTTTTTTTAATAACTTTTTATTGACAGATCCCATGCCAGGGTAATTTTTTACAACATTATCCCTTGCACTCACTTCTGTTCCGATTTTTCCTCTCCCTCCCCAGATAGATGCCTAAATATTTTATACAATCAGTATTTACTTTAAATGGAATTTCTCTTTGTAACTCTAACTGTTGGGTTTTGTTAGTGATATATAAGAATGCTGATGACTTATGTGGGTTTATTTTGTATCCTGCAACTTTGCTAAAGGTGTGGATTGTTTCTAATAATTTTTTAGTAGAATCTCTGAGGTTCTCTAAGTATACCATCATATCATCAGCAAAGAGTGATAATTTGGTGTCCTCATTGCCTATTCTTATTCCTTTAATCTCTTTCTCAACTCTTATTGCCAAAGCTAGCAATTCTAATACAATATTAAATAGTAATAGTGATAGTGGGCAACCTTGTTTTACTCCTGATCTTATTGGGAATGGTTGAAGTTTGTCCCCGTTACATATGATGCTTACTGCTGGTTTTAAATAGATGCTACTGATTATTTTAAGGAAAAGTCCATTTATTCCTATATTCTCAAGTGTTTTTAATTGGAATGGATGTTGGATTTAAGATAATCCATTTCTTACAGCACAGTAATATTCCACCACAATCATAAACCCCAAATTGTTCAGTAATTCCCCAATTGATGGAGATTCTTATAATTTCCAATTCTTTGCCACTGTAAAAAAACTGCTATAAACATGTTAGAATATATAGGTTCTTCCCCTTCCCGATCATCTTTAGCAATACAATAAAATGTAGTATTGCTGTGCCAAACTACCTATAGGTAGTTTAACAAAAAACTTTATGCACGATACCAAATTGCTCTCCCAAATGGTTGGCTCATTTTGCAATTACTTAAACAACAATTATTTTCCTAATTTTTCCACTTCCTCTCCAACATCTCCCATTAATTACTCTTGTTTTACTTCTTTCATTTATCAAGAAGACCTTCGAAAACTACTGCTTCTTCACTATTGTGAAACATTTGAGAGATACAGACAGAAATCACAACTTTGGGGGTAAGGCATGGGGGAATCCTCTCTTTGTCCATAAAAAAGATGATTGCATAGGCAGAATTAGTCTGTTTTTCTCTTAGTCTTCCAACTAACATCCCTCAAACTTTTTTGACAGTAGAAGATTGAGATTCTGAAAGGAGAGTTCCACCACAATGCCTCATTCTGTTAAATGCTCCCTCACAAATTGGACAACCAGAATGGTAAAAAATAAAAAATAAAACAAACAAACAAACAAAGAAAAACCTTGTAGATGGGATCCTAGGACCATAAGTATCTGATTCATTTCAGAGAATTGGATCTCAAGAACTCACTGCTAAAGGGAAACTATTTTTCTTTGCGTGATTGTCAGAGAATTTGTCCACAGTTATCAGTATCTTTTTTGCCCCTTCTGTCAAATCTTATGAAAATAGAGATGTTGTGCCTTATTTTTATATTCTAAAAGTATACTTCAGCTCTTCTGACTGAATAGAAGCCCTGGCATGTAACTAATTAACCGACCAACTAAGTAAGTAACTAGGAAAGTGAATAAATGGATGAGTGAGTAAATGAATGATCCCTGGTATATTTTACAAAGCAATAGGCTTAAGCTTTTGTTTTTCCTTGACATATATAGTATTTTTTCCCTTTTCATAAATTCAGTTTACCTAGTCCCCCTAATCTCTTTTTGACCACTGAGTGCTTCAACTATTGAAATCATATGAGAAATATTTTATGAGAAATGTTTTGTATCATGGAGGAAAATGATCTATATAAGAATAGTAAGCTTGTTCCCACTTCAAATGTGGATGCTAATGAAGTGACTTAAGAGACAGTCTCAATTTAGCAACAGTTTCTGTCCTTATTAAAGTTCTCCTTGGACAAATCAAGGATTTAAAAATAATCTTTTTATCCATTGATTTCAAGAACCTCCCTCCCCTGTAATACATCATTTTCTGTGATAATGATTAAAACATTCTATCTTTTTTTTTCCTTCAAAAGAATGGATTTGGGTAATACAGCTAACACCTAAGCTACAAAGCGAATATCCTAGAAACAAATTTAATACAGCTTCTGATTGTTTATAGGAAAAAAAATGTTTATTTATCCTGGCCTTCCAACTTTTAGCAGAATAAACTTTAGAATAAACTTGAGAAATGACCTACCAATTCCTTTATTTTTCGGATAGGCCCAACAACATGAAGGGCCTCAAAGGAGAGTGATGTAGTCTGGATCTGAACCTGGGTTATTTCACTTTATATACACGTCTCTTTTTACAATCCCAAATCAGTAGCACTCCCATCCCCCTTGATATCAGTATTCCTGCTTGCTCTAGCCTTTTGTTTGATTTGGTCTGACCTAACTTGTATCCTGGGAAGTTTATCTCAAGTAAACAGAATACAGCAAAGCAACTTACAAAGCAATTTTGCTAAAAATCCTGTCCATGCAGAGAATTTTTCTGTTATATCTGAGGTCTTAATTGGCATGCAAGTTTAAAAATTCAATCAGTTATGTTCTCTAGTGTTCATTTAGGGATGGCCAGCTACTTAGCCTCATTCAAGACTAAATTCAAAAGGAAGAGTTCTAATTTCTTTGATAAATATAACCCATTAGATCCAATTGATCTTATCAACTAGCTGAGCATACTGTAACTGGAAATTTTCTTTGCAAATGCTTATAGAAAAGCAATATCAGTGTCTTTCTAACTATAAAGATGCTATAAATCGAATCTTCTTGGAGCTATTCTGTATAAAATTTGCATTATTTAAAATTCACTTCCAAATATAGTGAATCTTTTTATTATATTATCTTCCTCTATTTAAACAAATCTAAAAATCATAAAATACTTGAAAACAACCATTTTCTCCTTCAATTTTTTCCAAGTAACTATTTCATTTCCATTAACTGACTGAAAATAGCTATAACTGAGGCATTTAAGAAGATAACTGTAGGATATCATGTCAGGAGAAGGAGTGTTTTGTTTTTTTTGTTTTTTTTTTTCTGCATAGTATTCCCTAGTTTTACTTTCCAATGTGGAGTATCTGATAATAGGGAAGAAAGAGAAATTCTTCATACATGTATTCATTCATTAACAACATATTCATTAAATGTTTGCTATGTTCAGCAACCCTATATATGTGATAAAGACATTTTAAGTGTGCTTTTATTTTTGGGTCAATGATCTATGTGATAATTGTGTTCTACCTCACAATTTTCAGGAATACTGATATATACATTCCTGTCATTCTCTTAAAAAAAGTTAAAAGGTAGACCAACTCCATATGGAAAACTATTTACTTTAAAAATTATTATTTAGTATTTTTCCCAGTTACATATATAATTTTAACATATATATATATATATATATATATATATATATGTAATTTCAAATTCTTAGTTCTAAATTCTCTCCCTCCCTTTTTCCTACTAGGAAGGCAAGCAATTTGACATGGTTTATACATGAGTAGTCATGAAAATAATATTTCATTATGTAAAAGAAAATAGACCCCAAAAATGATGAAAATAAAATAAAGGAAAAGTATCTTTGATCTACATTCAAGCTTTACTAGTTCATTCTCTGGAAATGGATAGCACTTTCATCAAAAGTCCTGCAGAATTGTATTGGATCATTGTATTCATTAGAAAGACTAAGTTATGCATAGTAGATCATCATTACAATAGTCCTGCCTTTATTCATTTCATTTTATATATACTTCTTTTTATAACAGTTCATGGAAGTCTTTCCATGTTTTTCTAAAAGCACCCTGCTTATATTGCTTGAAGCGCTGTACTATTCCATCACAATCATATACAAACCATTTCACTCAAATTAAGTAGATATCCACTCAATTTCCAATTTTTGACAGCACTAAAAAAGCTACTAAGAACTTTTAAATAATAGAAGTAACCGCAGGAAGTCCTGAAAGAGCCAAAAAAAATCAAAATCAAATAAGAGTGAAAGAGGAAAAAATGAATTAAAAATGAAAGCAAAGGAAGAAAATTATGAAAAGCCTCTAGCTTGATTAAAAAAAAAAAAACTGAAGAAAATAACAGCTAAAAACAGAATTTTCCAAATTAAAAAAAGAAATAAAGACATTAAAATTTAGTAATGAAAATAGTTTCTTAAAAGAAGAATTAGCCAAATGTAAAGAAGAGGTTAAAGAAACAGTTCAGTGAAGAAAACAATGCCTTTAAAATTGAAAATTGGGCAAGGGGAATTTAATGACAACATGAAACATCAAGAAACAGTAAAACAATTTTTTTAAGAGAAGAAAGTGTGAAATATCTCATGGGAAAAACCAGAAAATAAATTGAGAAGAGAAAATTAAAGAATTCTAATTGAATATGTGATTTCACTTTCTCTGATGACATATTAGTAACAATATATATTTATTTATGGAGTCCTTAATGTTTATGAATGAGAAATGGAGAATAATCTCTAAAGTATATGAAATTATCTTCTCAACACTAGAACAATGGTCTCCAATCAGTTTATCATCAATTAAGAACAGATATATTCACTCATCAATATAGTCGACATTATAACAAATACAATCAATATGACGATGTTAGAACATAATGAAAAGACAGAACATGGAGATATCACTTTTTTTCCTGCAGAAATGTAGTAACATTTCAAGACAGATGTAATGTGTGAATTAGATTTTGAATAAAGCATAGAATGTTACCAGTGCGACATTGAGGTGTAGGGGTGATTTTGTGACATGAAATCAGCAACAAGAAAGATTATCCAGGATTAATTTTGCTTAAAGGGGCAATTAGAGACTGGCACACAGCATTTTGAGATTAACTTCCACTAATCCTTCACCATTTTTCATGATTTAGGCTATAGAAATAGAAACATACTATATTTATTTATTCAGTACCTACTATATTTAAGTATAAATATGGCATGATATACAAAGACAAATGAGAAACAAATAATATTTGTCTCCAAAGACCTTGAAATATAATAATAAGTTCAAGGCTATTCTAGTCTTAGGTACTGTGTCATTTGTTATTTTGTCATTCCAGTTGTGCCTGACTCTCTGTGCCCATTCTTTGGGGTTTTCTTAGAAGAAATAGTTGAGTGTTTCACCATTTCCTTACCCAACTTATTATTGCACAGATGGAAAAACTGAGGCAAACAAGATTAAGTGACCTACCCAGAGTTACATAGCTAGTAAGTCCCTCAGACTAGATTTGAACTCAGCGAGATAAATTTTATAACAAAGAGTGAATTACTATTTTTAGGAATGAAGTAATGAAACATTGTTTGGCCTAGTTGACCTCTGAAATATTATATTTTCTCACCCTGTGGATTTGACTGAAGAAACTTTAATTTCTAACCCTGAAAATTGGTCTTTTTTTTCTTTCTTTTTTCCTTCCTTCTTCCTTTCTATTTTCCTTCCTTCCTCCCTCCTTCCTTTCCTCTTTTATCCTTCCTTCTTTCCTTTTTTCTTTATTTTTCTTCTCTTTCCTTCTATTTCCTTTCTCCTTCCTTTCCTTCCTTCCTTTCTTCCTGCCTTCTTCCTCATGCTCTTCTTCCCTTTCTTTCTTTCTTTCTTTGTTTTTTTTTTCTTTTTTGTTCCTTCCTTCCTTTCTTCTCCTTATAAATTTGTAAAGTCTACAAAGACATGGAATCCTACCTTCTGAGAGGGTTCATATGAGCAATAAACTCTATCACAGGACATTTCTAAGATTTTTCTTAAGTTACACAAAGGGTTAAGGAAAACTTCGTAATTACCTAGAAATTTGAATAGATCATAGTGAGCTATGAAGTATGAGTTAATTTTGGAATATTATATATATATGTGTATGTATATATATATATGTATATATATATACACACATATATTCCATATGGGATTACTTATGAAATATTTATAAGCTATTCTTGATTCAGAAGATTGAGAGTATAGAGAGATATGGAGTAGAAGCCTTCTCTATCCCAAAAATATATTAATAGTCCTTTAAAAAACACTGATAACTATGTACCAGCATGTCTGTATTTTGGTTATATCTTCAATTTAAGTCTATATTTGATAAGAAATATTATTTCCAAATTCATAATTTAATCATATAAGACATAAAATTAAATGATTATTATAAAGTGCCATCCTCCTAAGAACTTTTAGGAGGCTTAAGATTTGTCTGCTGTCTTATTTCCAAAATTAGCTAATTAGCTTGATGTTGGTGGTGATAATTTTAATAATGAAACACAGGAGGAAGAAGGGGGAAGCAAAGTAGAAATAGAGAAGTGGGAGAAGAAGAAAGAGGGAGAAGATGAAGAAGATGAAAATGAAGAAGATTATGAAGATGATGGAGAAGATGAAGAAAATAAAAAAGAAAATGATGAAGATAGAAAGAAGAAAGGAGGAAAAGGAGGAGGAGGAGGAGGAGAAGAAGAAGAAACAAAATAACATTAACAAGTATATCTTGAACAAGATAATACAAACATGGAGCACTTAGATTTTAAAAAATAATTATTTTTTTCATGAATATCTTATTTTTCATTTAAAACTAACACAAAATTTTTTTCATTAAAAGTCCAGTAACCATTGGATACCTTCTTCTGAATTTGAAGACGACATATAGAAGTATTTTGAATATTTTAAAACATTTTTAAAACATTTCAATATGTCTATGTCTCATACAAATTGATGTTATGATGAACTCTGATAAGCATTGCTATGATGAGATGTAGAATTTTACTGGAAATATAGAGATTCCCAAATGCAGATAGATAGCTGCAACACAGATATTCACCACAACACTTACCATGAAAGCTTAAGAAATTAGTCCAAAAGATGGAATTCTTGAAAGGCCTGCAAACTCGACAGAATAATACTCAGTTGAACCCTCGATGCTGTAAATAAGAACAGAAAAAACAGATTTTTTTCAAAGGTATGCTTAATTTCCAAACTAATAAAAGTGTGATTTCATGATATCTTAAGAAATATGAGGACATTTCTTCTGAATCTCATGTCAACTAGTATCAGACACATGGTTATACTAAAATGATGATTTTTTGTACTTTAATTTTAATTTTATATTTATTATACATGCCAATAAATTGCTATTTTTATTTTTCCTAATTTATTCACACATCACTGCATGAAGTTATATATGTATGTATATATGTGTGTTTGTACATATATATATATACACACACATATTTAATTTGATGAGGAAAGACCAAATATAAAGAATTGAGATTCTTAGGTAATATTTTATATAGGAAATTAATTACCTCCTTATGGCAAAGGATCCTTGAAGAAAGTATACAGAATACAGCATTTAAATATTGTATATTTATAAGTATCAAAATGAATGAAGTCTCTTTGGACATGGAAAGGCACAGGCCTGAGAGACAAAACTAACTTCAGAGAACAGTAGTCAAGCCAGTGAGTTTTGGCTGGCAGGTAGAATCAATGTGAGAGAGAATGAAATAGTTAATCTACAAGAAACCTGGCAAGGAAAGCTTAGATCAGATAGGAAAAGAATTTAGATACCAAACTGAGGTGTTTGCATTTTATCCCAAGAGGAATAGGGTGCTACTAAATTTTTTTGAGGGAAGAAGTGATAATATTAGAATTGTAATTTAAAAAATTACTTTCACAGGTAATACTTATGGCATTGTCTCACTAGAAAGATATCTTCTAGGTCCTGTCATGAAACACATTTGCATACTTAGGTAACCATCTTTTTTCAGAAGTATTAGTAAATGATAATAGTTTTATATTGATAAAATAATTCCTTTCAAACCCATCTTCTAAAAAGGCTTAATGGTAATGCTAACTGACTTCAAGGTTACAAAAAATTATTGCATATTGACATAGGCAGAAAAATCTTAGAATTCTGGGTTCCCAGTCATTATCTTGCAAACTCTGATAGTAGAGAGACACATTGATTTAAACTCCCTATGTCTTTAACCTGAAATCAAAACCCATAAATCTGAAGCCAGTCACATCCTCAGTGACTGCTGGAACCTTGCTGTTGTTGCTGTATTGAATTAGTCTTTCTCTGTTAAGAGGCTTAGCATGAATAGCACCAAGAAATTGGAAATAGATCAAGAGGTAGTATTGGGCATGGTGAGACTTGACTTCCAGGATTCACAAACTTGAATATTTGGGCTAAGTACATCTTTTTTTTTTCTTTCTTTCTTTCCTCCTTATAGAAGAAATCAGACAGATTATATAAATTTCCTGTCAAGAGTGTTTTGACAAATACTGATAAAAAAGGGGGTTGGTGGAGGGTATGTGGGACCTGCAAAAATAGTTTTTTGTAAATAGATGAAAAACTGAACAAAACTCTATTATGGAGATTAAATTACCTACAAATACAGAAAAGATTTAAGGGCTAATAATTTAACAAGAACTCAACAGAAATGAATAAAAACTTTCATCCTATTGCCCAGCATTTCAATCTATCAGTACCCCTTCTCATGTACAAGACACTAAATATTTTTAAATGAGACTCTGTTTAAGAAAAAATAGATGAAAATCTAGATTGTCATCATTAAACTGCCTATTCCAGTGCAAACTATGCATCCATGCACATAATTTCTTACAAAATTTTTTTTATTTTATAATTTTGGTGGAGAGTTTGGGTTAAGATGGGAGAGGTGAATGCAGATAGCATCTGTTAATTAATTGGTATTGAGAACTCTCAGCTAGGAACTTCCTATACCAAATAAACTTATGTATTTACTCTGGAAACCAATAATCTTAGCAAGTTTCTGGGACTCTGAAGATTTTAATTACGTTGCCAAGATCACATGCAGGGTATATAGACCTGACTACAAGAACGGGTCTTTAATCATATCAAGAGGTTTCTATTAAGTACATACACCTACACACACTGTATCTGTGATTTTATATATATTACCTACAAACATATGTATACATATAAGTATATGGATATATGTGTATTGTATGTGTGTATATGTGTATGTATGTGTATATTTGACCATAAATATTCTGTGAGGAGAGAATATTTCCAAAGTAACACATTACAGTGAATATGTAGTTTCAAATTTAGTCCTTCCTCAGTACAAATTCAGTGTTCTATAAATTATGTCCCAAACTTCCCAAACAAAAAATGAAATCTCAATCTTCTATTTGATTTTCATATTATTAAATTTTAAATATATAAACAATCTTCAAAATACTTGCTACTAATTCGGAGAACTGATCCAACCATTCTGGAGAGCAGTTTGGAATTATGCTCAAAGCACTAACAAACTGCATACTCTTTGATCCAGCAGTCTCACTCCTGGGCCTGTATCCCAAAGAGATCACAAAAAAGGAAAAGGACCCACATGGGCAAAAATGTTTGTGGCAGCCCTTTTTGTAGTGACAAGAAACTAGAAATCAGTGGCTGCCCATCAGTTGGAGAATGGCTAAATGAGTTATGGTATATGAATGTTATGGAATATTATTGTTCTGTAAGAAACGATTAGCAGGATGATTTCAGAAAGTCTTGGAGAGACTTACATGAACTGATGCTGAGGGAATTGTGTAGAAGCAGGAGATTATTGTACACAGCAACAGCAAGATTATGTGATGATCACTGTGATAGACTTGGGTGTTTTCCACAATTAGGTGATTCAGGTCTTGTGATGGAGAGAGGACTATGGGTACTAATTGTGGATCACAACGTAGTATTTTCACCATTTTTGTGTTGTTTGCTAGCTTGGTTTTATCTTCAGTTTTTTTTTTTTCCTTTTTGATCTGATTTTTCTTGAGCAGGATGATGATTATGGAAATATGCTTAGAAGAATTGCACATGTTGAACATACATTGGATTACTTGCTGTCTAGGGGAGGAGAGGGGGAAAGGAGGAAGAAAAATTTGGAACACAAGGTTTTGTAAGGGTGAATGCTGAAAACTATCTTTGCATGTATTGTGAAAAAATAAAAAGCTATTATAAAAATATGTGCTACTTTGGATTTATGGCAGCAGCCATAGAATTTGAAAGATATACTTGCCCAGGCATACTCTATTGTGTTTTTCTACCCTAGTATTGTGGACTGTCTTCAGTCCACATCCCTATTAAATCCTCCTTCGCATTCTCTTTTCCTCCTTTAAGTTTTGTGTTTTGATTTTTTTTTCTTCTTCTGAATATCTATTTTATTTTAGGTTTTTGTGGAATTGGGGGTGATATTTTTTTTGAATAGAGAACTACTAAATTGATAGGTAGAATTTATAGTTATAATATCTTGCATTATATTTATATATATAGTATAATATCTTAAAATATAATATCAAAAATATGATAATATTTTATTCTTTTTAAGAATACTTTAACATAATTAGCTTATATATACTCCAGACCATATAATTTGCATGGCTCAGAAGCTTGATAGCTGGGATTGAAAGGAATTGAAAAGAATTCACTCACCTGAAAGTAATTAGATGATAAGACTGGGAAATTTGGAAGCTGGGACAAGGGACATTATGTCACCTTAAAAAAAATCCTGAATGCCAGAAATGATTATAAGCTTTACTTACAATTGATATGAAAATGTTTTAATTCATCCCTGTTGATGTTCACATTTGGACATCTTATTTTAAAAAGCTCTCCCGTAGAAGAGGAAAAAGATGGAGTAACAAATGACACCTGAATGGATGTCAGTTGTAGCTTTCAGGAAAATCAGAAAAAGATATCCAGAAATGAGTGCCCAACGTAAAATATATACTACACAAAAAGATCACAATTTTGTTTTTAAAGTTAATACTTCTTTGAGAAGTGTCTAGACAACATGGATTTAAGAGAGATAGGACAATTTAGTCCCAGTTTGGGAGTTCCAAGAAATCAAGGAACAATAGCCCCCAAACATAGCTAAAGAAATTGCAGTGACAAACTCCTGGACCAAGCCCCAGAGAGTAAAGATGAATCCCTAGGTAATAACAATCTTGAAAAACAAAAGTTTCTTAAAGAAAATGATGAGTTCTGAGATAATGTCAAATTCCTGGAGTAAGCTAGAAGCAGCCATAGTCATAAATAAATAGTAACTTGGAACCAATATGTGATACAGATAGAAAAAACATGAAATTTACCCTCTATCAATACTGAATTATCAGGGCTATAAAAAATACAAGGGCCAGTGGTTTACTCTCTAATTAACAAAAACGAGTCCCCCTTTTGAAGGCAGCTGAATTATAGTATAGTATAATAAGCCTGGAAACTGGAGATCTCTGTAGAAAGAGGAAGAGAATTATTGTTGTAACTGTGTTTGGTGGTGGTAAGTATTGGTGGTGGTATTTACTTTCTCTTTAATTGTGTAGTTTTCTTCAAGCTGAATAAAGTCTATACTGAATTGGATGTAATTTTAGCCTCCATGTATACAAAGGAATTCTTTTATCTAGTCATTTTCTAACTCTCTTTGATCCTATTTGGGTTTTTTTTGGCAAAGATACTGAAGTGTTTTTCCATTTCCTTTTGCTTCTACAATTCATTTTACAGATGAGGGAACTGGGGCAAATAAGGCTAAATGACTTGCTTAGTGTCAAACAGAATTAAACTAAAGAAGATGATCTTCTTAACTCTAGGACTGGTACTCTATCCACTACACTACCCAGTTGCCCCCTTGGGAATTGAGGAACCTCTTATTTTCCTGCAGGTTCCTACACATAGGTCAAATATTGGGGCTGTTAGAAGATAAGTTTTTGCTCCATGAGTCAAAAGGTGTGATTTATGTAAAGCATTAAAGATTATTCCTGATCTGTGTTAACCAATGGTGTCAGTTGTTTTTAAAGTTTAATTTTATATTAAATTAGTTTATTTAGAAGCACTGGACCTGAAGTGAAGGAATCTGGGAACAAGATCTGACATCTTGTATCTGTAGACCATGGAGAAGATTTAACTTCATTAAATCTCAGGTAATTTTGTACAAATTGATCATATTTATATCAGTGGGGAGAATTAATTTCCAATTCAGAATGACCACAAGGATGAAATAACACTTCTATATCTTTGATATTGACTTTGTTCATTATTTATTATCATTCTAATCATTATTATATATGATTGTAGTTGTTTGAGTCAAATTTTCAGCATTAAGTGTAAACTTCAAGTTGCAAGCACATACACACGGCATAATTATGGATAAAGCAAGTATTTACAATTATGCATTGGTTGTGAATGAATACATAAGTGATGGTCACCTAGTTATGAAAGATGTGAACTCTTACAAAGGGCCAATAATAGGGGGAAGTGTTTCCCTCTCTCTAGTATCCAAGTTTTTCCAGATGAATTCTGGATTTTCAGTCTTTACCTCTCTACAAATCATCCTTATATAGCTATAAATTATTTTTCTAAATACAGGCATGACTACCTTACTCCTCATAAGTCACTTAATGAGCATTCATTAAGCATTTCCTATATACTAAATAATGTCCCAAGCAGTGGTTATTGAAAGAAAGGCAAAAAATATATGCTTTTACTCTAGAGGAATTAAATTAAGAACCTTTAAGGGTTCTCTATTGACTTGGGTGGAAGGGGAAGAGAAGAAGTTGAAGCTGAGAAACTCCATAGTGCATAGAAGAGGATTCATCTTACTGAGTTTAAATCAGATGCTGGATGATCCTGGATAAGTCACTTCACTCTGTTTGCCTCAGTTTCCTCATCTGTAAAATGATCTGGAGAAGTGAATGACAAACTGATCCAGTATTTGTTCCAAGAAAATCCCAAATGGAGTTGTGGAGTCAGACATGACTGAAATGACTGATTGACAATAAATTAACTAGAGGACAAAGTATAAACTCCATATCTTGGTATTTAAATCCTTTCTGAATCTGCTTGAACCTATTTAAAGAAAAATATTTTTACACATTACTGATCTCCCATAGCCTAAACTCCAGCCTAATCTACCTACTTACAGTTCTGTAGTCTTCCATCTCTTATCTTCTATACTTTTGGAATGTACTTCTTTTTAAGTTTAATCTCTTAGAATTCCAATTACCTTTTAACATTTAAGTGTCACCTCTTATAAGATCCTTTTTCAGCTCACCACAGTATTCTTAACTCTCTATCTCTGTCTCTCTCTCTTTATCTTTATCTTTCTGTCTCCATCTCTTTATCTCGATACCTATTCATCTACCTATCTTATCTCCCTCTCCTCTCCCTCTCCTCTCCTCTCCTCTCCTCTCCCTCTCCTCTTCCTCTCCTCTCCTCTCCCTCTCCTCTCCTTTCTTCTCTCTCCCCAATTCCATTATCATGGACATTTATCTGTTTATATGTTATAACTCCCCAAGAGAACATAAGCATCTGAGGCCATAGACTATTTTTTTCTTTTTATCTCAATATCCTTAGCACTTTAGTATGCTGCATGTAATCTTAATAATTTATTGTCATCTGACAATAGATTGGACCATTGGTAGAATTCACATGCAAGAATAAATAAAATATATGTACAACTAAACCCATGACCTAGTCCCTTCCATGGCTTTACTAGTATTTCCAAATAAGATAAAACAGACATTATTTTCCCTAAAATAGATAGTATCTGCTGCCATGGAACTTTGTAGCCTCTGTCAAATTCCAATGCAGAAGTACTGCCTTTTGTAGAATCAATAAAGGGGTTTTTCAGCAAAGATAATTCTAACCTCTAGGTTAAAAATAAAGTAAAATACAATTGGTAAATAGTTTGGGTCATTAGTCACAAAGGTCTTGAAAACACCAGTCATCTGAAAGATGACTATTATATAATGCTGAAAAATGGCACCAGGGAAAACAATTATTTTGGCACTTTTCCAAATGCAGAAGGTATAGGATGTGGGTGATCTCGCTTCTAATTTCAGTTACAGTTATTTCATCAAACAGAGGATTTCCCCTTAGAGCATTCTCACCTTTAGAAAAAGATAAACCGAACCAATCCTTGGATTAATCTCTGGACTCTAAATTCTACATTAGTCTATATGGGTGAAAAATCAACTGTGAGAGGAAGAATTTAAGAGATTAACTATATCATGCCTATCTGTCTTGGTATGGGAATGTTTGTGGATAGATGACAGACAGACAGACAGACAGATAGATAGATGGATGGATGAATAGATAGACAGATAGATAGATAGATAGATAGATGGATGGATAGATAGATAGATGGGTAGATAAATAGATGATGGATGGATGGATAGATAGATAGATAGATGATGGATAGATAGATAGACAGATAGATAGATAGATGGATAGATAGATGATGGATGGATAGATAGATAGACAGATAGATAGATAAATAGATAGCTAGATGGATGGATGGATGGATATATAGATAGATAGATGATGGATGGATAGATAGACAGATAGATAGATAGATGGGTAGATAGATGATGGATGGATAGATGATAGATGGATAAATAGATAGATAGATAGATAAATAGATAGCTAGATGGATGGATGGATGGATAAATAGATAGATGATGGATGGATAGATAGATAGACAGACAGATAGATAGCATCAGCTTTAGTTTTTGGAATTGAAATGTTATTCACCATTTTGTTTTATTTTGGTTGTATACTGGACCTATGATTTCATTGGTAGAATTTCTAGTGAAAAAAATTTCTATCAGCAAAAATACTCTAATTTATAATCTTAGAGAACACTTGAATTTCTGTGAACTTATGGGACTTGTCCAAGGTTACACAGGTAGTATATTTCAGAGGCCAGAATTCAACCTAAATCTTCTTAACTCCCAAATTGGCACTGTGATTATCACACCACACAATCTCTTTTATAGTTTAAATATTACGCTTTAAAAAGATGCATTCTAATAGAGTTAGGAAGAGTAATAAGAACTAGACAAAGAATCAGGAAAATATGGATTCAAAGATCTTGTCTGCATGGGATGATTGTGTGACATTGGATGAGTCACATAACTGTTTAATACTCTAAAGAACTTTGTAAAATTTTGACTTAATGAACTATTTGCACTTCTAGTAACCATACTAGAAATCCCTATATTAATAGAATCACAGGTCTATCATCTCTATTAGGAATATCTATTAAAGGAAAGGTTTTGTTTGTAATAGGAGTTTGTTATAGGAGAAAGGATTGGGGGTTGGGGAGAGCAAAGTTCCAAATTGAGCTTCATTTTGGCTCTAACCTGTTTCTATATTCTTACTTCAATATTCCTTTATTAACTTTTATTACCTCAAATATAGAAACAAGTTTCCTTCAAATTATACTCACCATTATGCCAATCAATGTTTATTAATACTCAGAACATACCAGGTCCTATGATAGATACTCATTGGATAAAGACCAAAAAAAGAAAGAAGTAACTCATACTGCCAAGAAGCTTACCATCTAGTCAGATTGGTGGTTTCCCTATTTTATTCATTTTTACCTCTTATATCCTATTCTTAACCATATCATTTATGTAATATCAAATCAATTCCAGGAGACTGATGCTGCCTACCTTGTACAAAATTGATAGACTATAGGTATGAAACTATTACATATACTGATAGACAGTAGCTTAATTTGCTTAGCTACATTTCTATTACTAGTGACAGCTGGGGGGTAGAAAGTAGGAATAATGAACATAATACACTAAAAAGATTTTTAAATCATTTTTTAAGATTTTAAGTTTTCAAGATTAAAACAAAAAAAGTCTTTAATTTGTTTTGTCTAAGGCAAGGTGTATCAAAAAGTTAATTTTTCATTGTCTCTGAGAGCAAACTGCCCTATAGATCCTCAATCTTCAAGAAGCATATGATAAACATGCCTTTAGCCAGTGACTGAAACTGTTGTTTTTCAATGGTATTTATTAAGCTCACATGAATGGGGAATAGATTGCTTCAGCTATTGCTTTAGTAAAAGAGCCTGTCCTTTTTCATTGAATTAAATAAGCATGTATTAAAGAAGGACTAGACTTCTAAAATACCTAAGAACACATTTTATTTTATTCATAAGTGGAAAAAAATTAAAATGGTAGGATGCTAATTTTTATTTCAATGTAAAATTACATGGTCTCTTTATAATTATTTGTATTTGAAGTATATTTGTGCAGCTAGGGGAAATTATAATAAATGTGTAAAATACTATCAATGGATGTCAGTCATGATCCTTAAGCAATCATAATGTTCTAGAAACCATTTAGATCCTACGAATCCAAAAATATGTCAATAGTCTCTGCTTTTCAGGGAGATTACATTCTATTTGGGAGAGAAAAAAAAAACATGAGAAAATAAGTAAATTACTGAGTGAAAATAAGCAGAACCAGGAATGTACTGCACATAATAAAATATATAGCAAGACTGTGTGATGATCAACTATGAAAGACTTTATTCTTCTCAGTGGATCAATGATCCAAAGCAATCCAAATACGCTTTGGACAGAAAATGCCATCTGAATCCAGAAAAATTAATTAAGGAGATCAAATATAAATCAACACTTGCTACGTTCACTTCTTTTTCTTTTTTTCTCTCTACCATAGTTTTTTTTTTTTTTCCTTTTGCTCTGATTTTTTCTCTCCCAACATGATTCATAAAGCAATGTGGAAAAATAAAAATAAATAAGTAAGTAAAAGGTTTACTTTGCACCTAAGATTCTACTAGATAATTTCAGGGGCCTTGGGTGACTTAGTATATAGAAATGTTAACCACTACTAAATAAAACCATTCAGCTGGTTATTACAGTACCTGTAATCAAATGTATGAATCAATAGAGCTTGATCATACTGTGAAGGCAGCTATATTATGAAATGAATAGAGTACTGGAACTGGAGTTAGGAAGATTCTATCTCTCAGTTCATTTCTGGCCTCCAACACTTACTATCTGGGTGACCATTGCCTCAGTTTCCTCCTCAGTAAAATGAGCTGGAGAAGGAAATGGCAAAGCATTCCATTATATTTACTGAGAAAACCCCAAATGACATCATTAAGAATTAGAGCAACAATCACTGAACTCTGTGAGAGGTACAATCATCTGGATAGCTGCACCTCCAACATGCTACTTATCAAGAAAAGTTGGGATGTTTGATGTTTCTTTTTTTTTCTTTTAAATTATTGAACTATGTGAGCTTGTTTGCAAAAAGAGGGCAAAGAATCAATAGAATTTGATGATACAGAGAGGATAATTAATCAGTCAAAAATCCAGAAGTTCAAGGGGGAGAAGGCATTAAAAAAAATAAGTGGAGAGTCATTCTTTGGCTGGAAGAATAATTTTTCCTTCCCTTTGGAAGGACAGAAGTAAAAGGAAGCAATAAAGATTAGAAAGATTTTGATTTGCAAATAAAAACATGAGGGAGATTACTAATGATGGCCTCAAAATTCTCAGAAAGGTAGGAAGCAACAACACATATCAAGATTGAATGGGAAAATGGAAGAATTAACTCTGAAGACCAAGATAAGAATGGATCTCCCTCAGTGAGGAAATGGATGATGTAGTATCCATCTTCGTTTGCAATCCCTTCCTCTATGCATAGAGCTGCATGGGCCTTCACCACCTGTTGGGAATTGTGAAAGTAATTGCAAAAGTGGAAATTCCCAAGAGAAATTGAAATGATCAGGATCTTTGGAATGAGGAGTTTTCAGATGCCATAAACTTTAACTCAAGGACTCAAAATCAGTGATTTAGTCAGACAGGGTGAAGTTACTGAGTTAATCTCAGGTGCAAAGTAGACCTTTCATTTACTTATTTATTTTTATTTTTTCTACATTGCTTTATGAATTATTTTTGGAGAGAAAAATCAAAGCAAAAGGGAAAAACCATAGGAGAGATTAAAAAAAAAAAAGAAAAAAGAGGTGAACATAGCATGAGTTGATTTATATTTGAGCTCCTTAATTATTTTTTTCTGGATTCAAATGGCCTTCTGGTGGTCTTCCAGTACCTGGAAAACAGTAGGGACTTAATTAATTTTTGCTGCCATTGTTTGAATTGGCTAATGTAAACTCATTTTTTAAACTTCAACCATGATCTCTGTGGCAGAAGAGGCCCTGATCAAGAAACTCTCTCTACAAGTTAAGGTCAGCACAACTCTGAAAATTGGAGGTGTATAGATTTTCTTGGGGGCTTTGAGGAATTAAGTGATTTGTCTAGGATAATGTCATCATTATGTGTCCAAAGTGGGAAGGCACACAAGTCTTCTTAAGCCTGACTCAGTACCCATCATGGCTCACTGCATCTATGAGATCCTTGTCATATAAATGTTTAATGAACCAGAATCTGGGATATCTACTTGTCTGAATATTTTGAATTATTAAGAAAGAAGTTACTTCCAAAATCAATGTGAACTTCAAGGTTGGTCACGATATTGAGAAGCAGTAAATGGTAATTTGATGGCTTCCTATTCTTTTAGGAGAAGAAATAAAAGATAAGAAAAACAAGTATAGGCAGTGGTTAAAATTCACTGGGAGTAAAGTAGATATCTACAATATCTACATTGCATATTGTGGTGTACATTGTTTGTTTTGCAGTGTGGACATATGCACACTCATCCTTGTTAAGACTGGTTAATTGCAAGGAGTAGGTTATTGAATATGATTATTTGCCTCTTAATTTGCTTTGAAATTATTAAACATTTACTCCCACGAACTGGCACATTGGTACTATGTACTAGGAAGATGATAGGTGACTGACCAGCAGGATGTTCTTTTCTAGTCCTTAATGAGCTATAGAGTAAATTAATTTTCTAACAGCAAGTATGCTATTTTCAACCACTCTATAATCTCACAACAAATCTGTGGGATTAGTCCATGAATCCAAAAGGATGAAAGGCAATATTGGATGGGAATTTTAAGGGGCTTTGTCAAATATAAAAAATTTCATTAATCAAAACATGGTTGTTAATGACCTTTGAAAAGATAAAAGAAGAAGAAAAGAAGAGAAAAAAGGAAAGGACAGGAAATGAAGGGGAAGGAATTTAGGGAGAAGGAAAGGGAAGGAGAGGAAAAGGAGGGTAAGGGCAGGAGGAAGGAGAAAGAAAAAGAGGAAAGGGAGGAGAGAAGCCAAAAGAAAAAGAGACAAAAGAAGGGAAGAGAAAAAAGAAGCGAGGAAAAGAGAAGAGAGGAAGAGAGGAGAGAAGAAAAAAGAAAAGGAGAAGAGAAAAGAGATGGGATGGGACAGGATGGGACAAAAAGGGAAGGGAAGGGAATTGGGAAAGGAAGGGGGAAGGGAAAAAGAAGGAAAGAGAGGAGGGCAGAAGGTAGAAGAGGAAAGAATATATATAAAAAGAAAAGAAAAACCACATAATTGTTCCTTCCATCTCCCTCTTTTTAGTTTTTTTGCTTGACTCTATTGTTTTTTCCATCTATATCCCCTTTCATCTGTGCTCCTCTATCTTGCCATTTTTTCCCTTCCTCCTTCCTGGAAGCAATATTCTTTCTTCTAAAAAAGAAAAAAAAATATGGGGAAAAAATCTATCTCCAGGCTGCTTGCTTTCTGTGCTCTGACTTTCCTGTGTAATTTTTAGTCTCTTTACAACTAGGGCAAAAAATATACAAATAAAGGCCAGACTGAAAATTATTTAATAAGATTTTCTATTCAGATAAATTTCTCTTTAGGGGAATGTGATGAATTCTCCTGAGAAAAAGACATTCAATAACTTGCCCCTAATCATCTACAAGCAAAATATTTCCAAGTGGCCAAGCAGTGGCACAAACATGCTCCAAATGGGCTCCACAAAAGGATTTCCTGCAGTGGTTACCACAATGGCACTTTTATATTGATGGCACTCAGGGGCAACTTACTGGCTTTTTCACAAAGGCTGCTTGAAGTGTCTGACGGGGAAAGCTCTACTATTTTGGACTGCATACACGCACAACCTCCTGATTAACAGTCGAGGAAAGTCAACTTAATATTTTTGTTTTTTTCATTTTTAAAAGTAGGAGCAAGGCACATATAGTATCTTGTTGCTGTTGTCCCCTACCCCCCAATAATCAAGTAATCAGTGAACATTAATTTAGCTTCTCCGATGTTTCCAGGGATAAAAATACATGATTTTTACAGTGCCTACCCTCAAGGAACTTACTTTTCCCCCCTCTTTAAGTATATATGTGTGTATATATATAATATATATAAGAATAATTTTATGTGTGTGTGTATATGCATATATACACATACACATAAAATTATCTTTAGGAAAGGAAGCATTAGATTCTGATCTGTGAATAATGTAGTGTTTGTGCAGAGTTCTTAAGGAAACTAGATGCCCTTGATAAAAAATATATATATATATATATATATTTGTTTGCCTAAGCTTTATGTTTTTGTCCAGAAACAGCGGGAGAAAGTAGAAGGAACTAAGTTAAAGGCATTAAAGGCAGACAGATCTACCTGACTTCCATCTTTCAGATTTTCAATTCATCCTCCACCCAGCTGCTAACTACGTATGCATTTATACCTTACAACCACTCATGTTGGTTCCATGTTCAAGAAGTTATAGTGGTTCCTTATCTCTTCCAGAATAAAATACAAATACTTCACCTAGCCAATTTAATGTTTGCAAAGTATTGTGCGTGCGTGTGTGTGTGTGTGTGTGTGTGTGTGTGTGTGTGTTATCTCATTTTATACAGGCAACAACCGTGTCAGAGAGATGTGATTATTATTCCCATTTGACAGATGAGGAAACTGAGACTGAGTGATGGTAAATTACTTGCCTGAAACATAGGATTCAACTTCTTGTTTATCCTGACTATATGTCTGACATTCTGTCTATCAGGTAGCTGGTGATGCTGTGCATAGAACACAGGGACTGACGTTAGGTAAATCTGAGTTCAAATCCAGCTTTAGAGACTTAATAGTTGTATGAATCTGGGAAAATCACTTAAACTCTATTTGCCTCAATTTACTCAATTGTAAAATGGGAATAATAACAGCATTTCTCTATCAGGGTTGTTGTGAGGATCAAATGAAATTATATTTGTTTAAAAAAAAAACTCAACCCAGTGCCTGGAATATAGTAGAAACTACATAAATACTTTTCTTTTTTTAACCCCATGTACAGCACCACCTAAATGCTTCATATTCAAGTAGCATTGATATTCCTTCATAATCTACCTCTCAAGAACATTCAACATTCCCCTTAGCATTCTACATTCTAGGAAAATGGTCCTTTTTGTCTATTTGCAATTCCTTATGAAGAGTATTTCATCATTTGTCTCCTTGCATTTAAACAGGCTCTGCCACATTTTTGGAACACATTCTCACATCTTAAAATTCTTAATTTTAATTAATTCTTAAATTTCCGTCAAGGGTGACTTCAAGTTTTGTCTTCCCTAACTCCCCAAGTTGTTAGTGTCCTTTCCCCTGCTCTCAGATTAATTTGTATTGATTTTACATATACTTCTTTCAAAGTATATCTTTCTTTATAAATACTATCCAATCTCCCTAGTTCCTGGCATTGTGCCTGTTATATGGTAGGACTTTAATATATATTTATTTAATGTTGTTGAATAGTTATGGAATCACATTTTGATTACATGACCTCATGTTTTGTTTTAATTTTTTTTTCTCTGAAATGTATTTGCAAAAGTAAAGATAAAAGTCCACTCACATATAAATAACAACATTCTGAAAGCCATGGCAATAATTCGTTGTAATCATGTTAGATACTGTGGTAATCGTTATCTGTAGCATTTTACTAGTGTGGTTGAGCTGGTAATGAATGGTGCATTAGCCAATATCTCAGCTTTAAATAGGATGACAAACCAAAAGAACAGATTAAGTCAACAATTTAATAAGCATTAATTAAATTCCCATTAGTGGAAGTAATACTCTATGGTTCAAAAACCAGGTTTGGACCCCCTCCCCCCCAAAAAAAAGAAAAGAAAAGAAAAGGAAAAAAGAAAAGACTTCAATTTTGTCCTCTGACATAGAATGGCTAAGGAACACTGAACAAGTCTCCCAAGCCATCACTTGCTTTGAGATATAAAAAGACTCTCAGTTTTGAAGAATGTGAAGACTTGCACTGATAGTGTTCCTTTACTTTGTAGCAACAAAATCACCAATCATTCAGTCATTACCCATTTCATAAGCACCTAGTATCCATCATGCTCTGTAAGGAGTTCTAATCCATCTCTTTGGCTATTCTGTACAAAGCACTGTGCTAGCCATTAAAGATATAAAAATCAAAGGAGAGTTGGGTAAAGTAAGAGCAGAGAGAATCTACAAAAGTAAAGTTTCTTGAAAACTGATTTCAGAGGTTTTGAATACGGAAATCAGTTTCAGCCTGTTGAATAAGAGGATTGGATTATATCAGACCCTGAGGTAAAATAATTTCTTTTGATTCAAAATATTTTTTTTTCTTTTGGGAATACAATAAGACATGGGAATGGTATCAGGGCTGTAAATAGCTCTGTGTTGGATACTAGAGAAACAAAGTGGGGAATCAAACAGGCTCTGCCCTTGAAGGTCAAAGTTGGAATCAGTGGAAAATATATGCAGATTGTAAGAGGGAGAGACTTTGAATGTATAGAAAAGGGGCTTGGGAAAGGAGACAGGATTATACAAATAGAATCATCCTAGAAAGTGGAAACTAAGCTTTGTTTTTAAAAAATCTTGTAATTTTATGAGATGGTGGTAAAAATGGGCAGTCAAATTGAGTCCTGTGAAAAACCTGAGCTCAAGAAGGCCAAGGTCTCCCACTGCACTCAGGGCCATTGCCAAGCCCTGGTCTCTATTTGGCCACTGGACCCAGATGGCTCTGGAGGGGAAACTGAGGCAGGTGACCTTGCCCAGCCCACCCTCACTTAAATAAAATTATTTGTACATCATAGCATCACCTTCCTGATGACATGGTCCTCTTCAAAAATGAAGGACAAACATCAGTAACAGCCGTGGAACAATTCTAGAATTGTACAAAGCCATGGAAGAAGGATAAGAAATTCTGAGGGCCATAAAGAGCCAGAAGACAATTTTGACAGTAACAAAAAACAAACAAAAAAGGAAGCACTTGCAAAGTACTATTCTCTTAGAATAACAAAAAGCTCTGGAATAACTATCACTTTCACTTTTAAAGAAATATTATCTTTCTTCATTTCTCTTCCTCCCATTTGGTGATTTTTTTAAAAAGGTGCAAGATCTAATTATCTAAGATATTATAAAATCCATCCAAATTGAAACCTTGACCTTTATATTCATGTAAATTTAGATATGTTTTTAGCATACTGGTAATGATTCTAATAATCTCAGTATTATCTTTGTAATGAATTAAGGGCCAAACTGAAAAAAAAAAATCACAAATATACTACCTTCCAGAGTCTAAACTCAGAGAATACTTTTCTTTTCTTTTGAAGTTATCTGCTTTTAAATCTTTAGCTTGGATACTAGGACAAAGTCACCTTTGCATAATGGAATGTTCTTGTTATTCTCACTTTAAAGATAAATAATGCTTATTTTATAGCCAATGTTTATAACCATCTCTTTATATATAAAAAAAATCCCAATGATTTCTGTTGTTCTGGTGACTACAAAACCATTGACCAAAAAACAAAAACAAAAACGCCACAAAATGCATTCTCTCTCTCTTTCTGTTTCTGTTTCTGTCTCTGCCTCTTTCTCTATGTCTCTATCTTTGCTTTTGTCTGTCTCTGTCTCTCTGTCTATATGTGTGTGTGTGTGTGTGTGTGTGTGTATACATATGTGTCTGTCTATCTTTCTCTGTGTGTATGTCTTTCTTCCAATCTATGTATAGCTCGCATCAAACATTATCTTGTTTGAAACTCACAATAACCTTAGGTAATGTTATTTTATACACATTATATTGGTGGAAACATAAAGACAAAAAAGTTGTCACTTTTGCAGATGTCACACTGTTCATAACTATCTAAAGTCAGATTTGAACTCAACTCTCCTTGAATCCAAGCCCAGTACTCTATCCACCGGTCCATCTAGCTGTCTTCAGGCTATGGAGTTATATGGTGAATATGAACTTATATCTTCATAAAAGGAAGTAAATCTAGACATTTTAAATATATTGCTTCTATTTGTATGTACAAAATATTCATAAGCTTTATGAAACCAATTCTAAAAGTTTTAATTTTTGCATAAGGAGAAGTAGAACGCTTCCTTTCCTTTAAACTGAAATTTCTTTGGCCATAAAATCAGAATTTATAATGTGTGCTATGTCTGGAGGTAAGCATGGATTTAGAGTTATGGGCTCATAGGTTTAGATTTTAAAGGGCTATCTGGGGTCATCTCATCATGACTCATATTAAAATAAACTCAAAAAAGTCAGGGGGCTGAGAGACTTGTGCTGGTATGATTTTGGGTGGGGAGAAAGTTTTAGGTTATCCATTCCTCCCTGTTTAGCTATTTTTATTGTTGTTGATCAGGCATTTTCCCATTCATATTTGACTCTCTGTGTCCTCATTTGGGGTTTTCTTGGCAAAGATAATTGCAGTATTGGTCATTACCTTCTTACAGATGAGGAACCAATGCAAACAAGGTTAATGACTCAGGATCATCTACCTGGTAAGTATCTAAGGTCAAATTTGAAATCAGGAAGATGAATCCTCTTGCTTCAGACTTGCTACTCTATCCACTGCACTACTTAGATGTCATGAATAATTCTCACTGGTGTAAAACAGATCTGTGGGAAACTAAGTAAGAATCACAATTCCAGAAAGAACTGAATACAATCCATTTCATACATTCCCCAACATTCCTATAGCCCTCCATCTTTTCTTGGGCTAGGAAAGAAAGGGTGATACAAATGCAAGTCATAGAATTTTCGGTGAGAGTTTATATTATTTCCCCTAACTCCACAATTGTGTATGTATCTGGGGGAGAAAAATTTGTCTATTTATCCCAAAGGACTGTTACAAGAAGCTTGACTGAACAGACCAAACTACATGGAGGAAAAAGTATCTATATTTCACATCCAAAAGATTCTTTGCATATATTTGAATACTAAAGATTTTAACAAAACAGCTTGCATAACCTTTAAAAATACAAGGTGTGTTAAAGATGGATATAATACCATAAATTTAGAGTGAGAAGCAACCTTATAACTCACCTAGTTTGATCTCCTTATTGATGAGAAAACTAAGATACAATGGGTTGAATGATTTGTCCATCATCCAATAGATAATAAGTTGAAGAAACAGGATTTGAATCTATATCTTCAGTTCAATATTCTTTCCATCATAGAACACTACTACTTTACTAACTGTAAAGCGCTACACAGGGGTATTATTACTGCAATTAAGTAACTAATTAAATGTTCATTTTTGACTCAGCATGTTTCAAGGAAGGCAAAAATAATAATATATAAACTCCCACTGTTAAAGATAATTAGGCACTAGAGTGATTGGAATTACAATCAAGAAGTGCAAGAGAAAGAAAAAAAAAACCACATTTGCTCTTTTCTCCCCTTGTTCTCTGGTATTTTCCACTGTTGCCTAGAATATCTGAGTCAAAGATTTCATAGCAACACAAGATGTCTGAATTAAATGAAGTCACCAACTTCTTGAAATCAGACTATCTCCAAATGCCAAATATTCCTCATTTCAAACAATGGAAGGCAACATTCATGAATAATCAGGCTACCACAAATCCAAAACAATGATATAATTTTTTTTTTCCTGAAGTTATTTAAAGATATGTGAAAGCACATGTTTTTTGTATACTGTGGAAAGAAAAGAGATCTAAGCAAGAAAATAAGAGACAAAAAGGACTGGATGGTATTTTAATGATATATCCTCACTAGTGAGAGGATGTTTACAAAACTATAGTTTTACCTTTGATCTATACTTCCTGCATAATACTGGGCCAATCTTTTGACACCTCCCCCCCCCCCATGTGTCTCTAGGAATCAAAGTTAAAGGTAAGTTCCTCTCTACTTCAATAGAGAGTACTTTAAATTGATGAAATGGAAAATCTAGAAGAAATAAATTAATGTATGTATAAATAAACAAATTGATGAATGAATGAATAAATACATATATAAGTAGACAAATTAACAGATGAGTAAATAAATATATTAATTCATTAATTAGTAAGAACATCAAAATCAATAAATGCTAAGACCCCCACTACTGGAGTGTTCCTCATAATAGTTGCTTTCTAAAATATTCAACTATCTCTAAGAGCCTTTTAACATGAGCTAATGTGGGAGACTGAGACTAACAGTTTTAATTTAGGAGGTCTAAGCTATAATAAGATTAATGCTGATTGGATGTCCACAGTAAACAAATTCCTGACATTGGAAGGCCACCAGGTTCATTGATAAAGGACAAAACAGGTTAACTCAAGAAAAATGAAGCAGTTGAAAACCATATCAGATTAAAAGTTCTAGAGATAGCCTTGTGAATGGCCATTATACTTTCATTCTGGTAGAGATATACTATAAATGCTTTTGATATTTACTATCTGAAAGACTTTGATTAAGTCAACTTATCCCTATGGGCCCTAATTCCCTTATTTATGCAATTAAGTGCTTTAACCTAAAAGATCTCTGAAAACCAGCATATATATAATAACAAATATATGGAGATTAATCTGTATTATGCACTTGATAAATCAAATAGTAACATGGTAGTCTCCAAAAAAAAAAAAAAAACAAGCAAACAAACAACAAAATTTAAAAAGATAAAATACAAAGTTTAGACCGGAAAAAAAATTAAGACACAACCAAAATAATCAAATAATCATTACTTATTCCATTCAACCTTTAATTTTGAAATTAAAATAAAAAAGGCTGGTGTGAAGTGCATCTATAAGGAACTAATTCAAGAAGCATTGTCCTCCCCAAATCAAGTATTTGTCCCTTGTGGGGATGAGAAACTGGGTGATTAAAGAATAATGACTTGAGTGTATCTGATTGATCAAATTCTGGAATTGCAAATTAAAGATGGAAATACAGATATTCTTAGAAAGTAGTCCTCTAACTTTGTCCCAAAGATGGATGGTAAACACCTGCTAGAAGGATCAAAGTATAGAGATGTGATAAAAAAGAAAAGAAAAACATGTTTCATTAGTTTGCATCTGAGTTAAAAAGAAAATGATGAATACCTAATATAAAAAAGATGTTCTCGAATATTTCCTAGTCCTATTCTGTCATTCATAAAATGTTCAAATAAAGCCCAGATAATCACTGAACTACCTTCTCAAACTTATCCACATTACTTCTCATTGTCATCCCTTTACAAAGATGCATGAATCAGTACATTCTATATAAATTCAATTCTTTCTTCAGCATCTTGAACCATACACTGTAATATCACACATGAGTATACCTGTAAATATACTACACCATATTGGAATTTGATTTGAGTAATTCCTCCATAAACATTACTAATTTGTTAGTTTATATGATTAATAGTGAAAACTACATTTTAAAAAATCAAGAAATATCGTGGTACAATGAGGACAGAACAGTAGCTCTTTAATCACATCAACTTACTAGAAATGCTTTTGATATTTACTATCTGAAAGATTTGGATTAAGTCAACTTATCCCTATGGGCCCTAATTCCCTTATTTATGCAATTGAGTGCTTTAACCTAGATGATCTCTGAAAACCAGCATACATATAATAACAAATGTATGGAGATTAATCTGTATCATGCACTTGATAAATCAAATAGTAACATGATAGATAGATAGATAGATGGATAGACAGGTGATTGGATGGATGGATGGATGGATGGATAGATTGGTTTTTTTAATAGAGCACTCAGCTTGGTGTCCAAGACCTCAGTTCAAATCCAGACTCATATATTTATTTACTTCCTGGGAATTTGGGGCAAATCACTTAACCTCTGTATTTTCTTATTCCCTGGAGAGGGAAATGATAAACCACTCCAGCACCTTTGCCAACAAAAGCCTATGGAGATTACTGTCATGCTATGGTCTATAGGGTCATAAAGATTTGGACATGACTGAAACACTGAATATCATCCATCATTATAACCAAAGTTGAGATTTTTTTAATCCCACTTGGTCATCAGTCATATTAGTGAAACTCCCCCCCCCCAGTATCATGTCATGTGTAAATTTGAAAAGCAAGCCTGTATTTCATTATCCACATCAATAATAAGAATTTTGAATAGTATGGTGGAAACAGCAGATCCTTGGAGCACTACATTAGAGACCTTTCTTCAAATGAATTATCCATTGAATTAAATTTCAGATTTAGTTAATTAAATTTCAATTTAATTAGATTAACTAAATTTCAATTAAATTAAAATTGGATAATGAAAGAGGTAAGATCAACATTGTACCTTAATTAAAATTGTTCCAAAAATGAATGTCATTAATGTTAATCATCCCTGAAAATGAAAACCTATATAACATAACATACACATAAACAAAAATGGACTCCAAACTTTGATCCAAAGAAGTATACCTTTGGAAATAATACCTGTGATCTCACCTGAGTCAGATTACACTATGGAAATGCAATATATTTATTTGATTATAATGGTGTTATCTCCTATATTCAACCCACGGTGAATTTTGAGATCAGTCTTCTGATAAACTCAATTTAAAAGTCAAGCATCATCTGAAGTAGTTAGACATTGTACATAAGCTGAGAAATAATAGATCTTATTTCACACATACATATATAATAAATATAGGACAAATAACAAAAAGTGGACTTTTTCTGATGCTTTACTTGAAATATATTTTAATGGATTTATTAGTTTTCAACATTAATTTTTACTTTATGTTCATTTCAGTTTTTTTTTCTACTCTCCCCTTCTCCCTCACAAGATGTCAAATCACTCTGATATAGGTTATACATGTACAACAATATTAAACATATTTCCACATTAATCATGTTGTGATAAAAGAATCAGAACAAAAGGGCATGAGAAAGAAAAATAACAACAAAAAAGTGAAAATAATATGTTTTGATCTGCATTCAGATTGCACAGTTCTTTCTCGGAGTGTGGAAAGTATTTTCCATTGTGAATCTTTTAGATTTTTGTGTTAGATCATTGTATTGCTAAGAAGAGCAAAATCTACTAAAAATTGGTCATCTGCACAATGTTGATGTTACTGTCCTGGTTCTACAATGATGTCCTGGTTCTATTCACTTTACATTAGTTCATGTAAGTCTTTCCAGGTCTTTCTGAAATCTGCCTTATTTCTTATAGAATAATAGTATTCAAGTACATTTGCATACTACAGTTTGTTCAGCCATTCCCTAACTGATGGGCATCCTCTCAATTTTCAATTCTTTGTCACCACAGAATTGCCATAAACATTTTTGTACAGGTGGGTCCTTTCCCCAGATCTATACTGGTATTGCTGGCTCAAAAGATGTGCACAGGAAAAGTGGTCTTTAAAAGATGATTGTGTATAATAATACTTTCTAATTTCTATCTTTTAAAAAACATGATTGATTGAACAGTTGCTTTTTTTCAGTGGAGAAGTAGAGAAGTACAATGTGACATATATTCTCAATCACAGTTGCTGTTTTTAGAGATTATTCTTTTTCTTTGTTATAACAGAGGATTCAATGTCAGTAGAAGCTGTGTGGAAATTATTGTGAGGAAAATCAAAGGAATTAAAATATTTTTAAAAGATAAAGTAAAAAAAAATCAACAATCTATTATATAGTGCCGTGTATAGTACAATGTTTCTGGGGTTTGGAAGACTCCTCTTCCAAAGTTCAAATGTAATTTTTCTAAGTAACACTTACTAGCTCATGAACCTAGAAAGTCATTTAATCCAGTTTACCTCAGTTTCTTGCACTGAAAAATAAATTGAAGAGAAAATGGCAAACTACACCATTATATTTGCTTTAAAAAGCCCTTAATGGTGTCAGAAATAGTAGGAAATGCCTGGAAAAATGACTAAACAATAAGAACAAAATAAAATAAATAAATAAAACAACATCATTTTATATTTCCTTCTCAATATCCAGCACAATGTCTTATATATTACATACTTAGAAGTGAATGGGGTCTAAAAGTTTTTTTTTTTGTTATCCCATACTGATAATTTAAAAATAAGCAGATGGACACAGAGAATCCTAAAAATTATAACACTTGAGCTGAAATGGAACTTAAAGATTGCCTAAGTAATTTTACAGATTTGTAACTGAGAGCCATGGGACTTAAGTGAATTTCCAAGGATCTTGAGATAGATAGATAGATAGATATATGTGTTTGTGCGTGTGTGTGTGTATATATGTAGGTATGTATATATATATATATGGAGAGAGAGGGAGAGAGAGAGAGAGAGAGAGAGAGAGAGAGAGAGAGAGGTATATTTATATGGTTGAGATGGGGAGAGGAGGTTACAACGAGTTTTGAATGTCAAAAAAAAATATTTTATATTTAATTCTGTAGGTGATAAGAAGCCACTAAAATTTATCGACTAGGAGGGTAACATAGTTGGACCTGTGCTCTAGGAAGATCATTTTAGTAGCTGAGTGAAGGACAGATTGAAGTGAAGAGAGATTTATGGAAGACAAATCAACTAGCAGACTATTGCAATAGCCGATGTATGCAGTGATAAAGTGTCTGCACCAAGACTGTGGAAGTCTAAGAAGAAATAAAGAAACATATGTGAGGGGTGTTATGAAGGCAAAATTGAGTGTGTTTGACAACAGAATGGATATGGGGAGAGAGAAAAAGGTGAGAATCTATGATCATATTTAGTTTATGAGCCTAGGTGAATGGGCGGTTGGTAGTGCTCTTAATAGTACTTTGAAGTTTAAAAAAAGAAGAGAAATTGTCTCCAAGACATCCAATTTGAAATTTCTAATAGTTAATTGCAGATTCAAGACTAGAAGTCAGCAGAGAGGTTAGCAAAGAACAAGTAGATTTAAGTAAAAATCATCAGCATAGAGATAATAATTGAATCCCTGGGGAACTTGGGAGTAACAAAATGAAATATTTTAGAGGGAGGGAAAAAAAAGAGGACCCAGAACTTAGAGTTAATAAACATGCCTATAAAGAAAATGTGTCAAAGAGAAAAAAGAAGGGTAGTAAGAGAAGAAGCAAGATAGAATAATATCAAGAAAATCTAAAAAAGAAAAAAAGAGTAGTTTATTTTTCATTAACCCCATTCTAATAAAATATGCTTCTAGTTTTTTTTTCCCCCATCATCTATAATGCCATCTAAAATCCAAATCATTTTGTTTCAACATGTTTTAATTATTTCTAATTGCACTTACTAATTGGATATTGTTTTGTTTTCAATTTCTATATCTATTCTTTGATTTTCAAAATTTCTTTTCTGATGTCCAACTTTTTTTTGTTGTATTCTTAATTCGTTGATTTGTTCTTTCCCTTTTTTTGTTACAAAAATGTTTGGAATTATACTTTTCTCCTTTACATCAGTCTTTGACTGCATCTCAAAACTTTATCTGTATTGTGCCAATATTAGTTTTTTCTGATGATATTTCTGTTGTTTCAATGATTTGTTTATTGGATTGATTTATTTAGGCTACAAAAAGAGAATCCTTCAAAGATTCTTCGCAGATCAATAAATAATCTAATATCCTTGCTTTTGTTCTTAAATTTGATACCTTAACTTATGGTC
Source organism: Antechinus flavipes (assembly GCF_016432865.1). Lineage (NCBI taxonomy): Eukaryota > Metazoa > Chordata > Mammalia > Dasyuromorphia > Dasyuridae > Antechinus > Antechinus flavipes. The sequence continues at coordinate 233,517,238 of NC_067403.1, forward strand.
ATAATATAAATAACCATCTATTTATATTCTGTGTTTTCCACATGTCTATTGTACATATCTAAATTTATTTTATAGTCTTTAACTTCTTTCTTGTTTATATCTTGGATAAATTTATGTAGGTCTGAGAGATAAATTGAGTTGGAAATTGTTATAGTTTTGATGTCTATTTCTTCCTGTACATTTATTGTTTCTTTTTAAGTATTTGGAAATTATGTCATTTGGAACAGACAAAACAACTATTGCTGTCAAATAATTATCTACATTGCCTTTGAATATAATGTCTCTATATTTATCTCTTTTAATCATCTCTTTTTATTGTTGTTTTATCTGAGAAAAGACAGCTTATTGGCACAGTGAGTAAACGGCTAGGCCTAGAGTCTGGAAAATTCATATTTCTGCGTTCAAATCCATTGTGAGACATTTGTTGGCTGGGCCTGAGTAAGTTACTTAACACAGTTTACTTCAGATTCCTTCCTCTGGAGAAGGAAATTTAAAATCAGTCCAGTATATTTTCTCAAAAACTCCAAATGAGGTCAAAAGAATTACATATGATTGAAAAATTACTGAATAACAACAACTCTGAGACAATGATTTCTAGGTCTATGTTTTTTAATGTTTACTTTAATGTTTATTCACACTCTGTGAATATTTCTTTTTCAGGAATCTTTAAGGTTAAGAAAATATTGTTGATTATTGTGTTTTAATTTATTCTGCTTATCTTCCCTCTGTTATGATAAGTTTACCCCATTCATACTCACAGTTATGTCTCCCAATTGTGTATTTCCTGTTACATTTTTAAAAGCGTTTTTAAAAATAATTTTCTCCCTTTTTTCATACTTCTCCATTTTTTGTACTCTTCCATGCTTTTCTTGAAAAAAAGAAGAGAATGTTGAAGGAGTTGCTCAACTCCAGTGACCTATATTTGATTTAATTTACTTTTACCTCACTGTTCCACTTAATTTTCCCTGTCCAAGATCTTAATTATGGTTCTTACCCTTTCTTTACTTTTATTTGCTATAAGATAACCCTTACAAGATGGAAGATTTTTTTTCTTTTTGCTTATTACTCATCTCTTAATTACTCATCCTCCTTCCCTCTCAATCCTACTTCCCTTCTGTCTCTCCCTTCTAATTCCCCTTTTGAGTTTAATATATTTCAACACCAAATACTGTGTGTGTGTATGTTCAATATTGCTTTTTCCAGTTCAGAAGATAGTGAGGTTCTTATATAACTGGTTTCCTCCATTTTCATGTTTATATACTATTTTTCTCATGTGACCTAATTATAGGAAAGAGTAAATTTCACATCCTTTCTCACTTCCTCTCTTATCCTTAGGGTATTCCCTTTCCTTTCTTTTATTTTCTCTGAAAACCATGAAAATATAATAAAACTGCTCCCAATGACTGTGCCATATACTTCTTCATGAATCTTGAGGACATTATGATTCTGATGGGAGCCTTTTTTCTCTCCTCATATAAGAATATGAACATTTCATCTCTTATAGTCCCTTCCAATTCCTCAAATGATTTTTCAAAATGTTTGTCTTGACTCTTCCATAGGCATTTCAAAGCATCAAATAAGCCATGTTCTTGTCATCTGCAGTTCTTAGAAGATTTTTTTATTTCACTAAAAAAATCCATTTTTCCCTAGAAAAGATAGACTCAGTATTATGGGGTAAGTTATTCTTGGTTCTTTATATCTTCCTTCTGTGACATAATTCTAAGCTCTCCTCTTACGGTAGCAGTCAGATCTTAAGTGATCTAGTTTGTGGCTCCTTGATAATCCAGAGTCTTTTCTTGATTGCTTTCAAGATTTTTTTTAAAACTTGGTTGGGAAGCCGAAGATTTTGGTTATGACATTTCTTGGAGTTTTTGTGTTAGCATTTCTTTCAGGAGTTGATCTCAGTGAAATCTTTGCATTTTCATTTTACCCAGTGTTGTAATAGGTTTAGAAAGAGTCATTCGTAATTTCTTAGAATATAGTAACCAAACTACTTAAAGCAAGTTTTCAGATAGTCTGAAGATGCTTAGATTTTTTTCCCTTGACATATTTTCCAAATTAGTTGTTTTTGTTAGGAGATATATTTTCTTCTTTGTTTCCTCCTTTTGTTTTTCAATTTTGTTCTAATATTTCTTGTTGTCTCAGAGTCATTGTCCTTTGCTAGCATAGCCAAATTTTCAATGAACCTGATATTTGAAAGTTTAAACCACCTGTACTAAGCTATTTTAATTCTTCCAATTTGTTCTTTTACAGCTCTCGTTTCCTTTTAAATAATTCTGTTCATTGATCAAATTTCATTTACACTATTCATTTAAAAAGAAATTTTCAAAAAGCTCTTGCATCATAATTTAATAAAAACTTTGGATTTTAATTTTCCTTTATACTTTACTCATAGATGTTGTAAAACTATTATATTCTGAGTTTTTGTTTTGTGTCCCTTTTATTTTATTTAATGTTTTCTTTAGTTTACTATTAAATATGTGTGTGTATTCAATTTTGATTCCTTAATTGGCACTTTTAATTCTGGATAGATTTTTTTTTTTCACTTCTGGGAGGAATGATGGGTCTTATACTGATCTATATTATTTTGATGCTGTGTGATGATTGGTGGTTTGGTTAGGTTTTTTGTCTGTTTGCTGTGTTGTTATTGTTGTTTAGAGTTAATTTATTTATTAATTTATTCGTTGGTATTTTTTGTTTGTTTTTTAGCACCTCAGAAGCAGCTTGTTAGCAGACTGTACTGGGAATTTTTACCTGAAGACATTTACATGGAAGTGGTCCATGGAACGAGGTATGTGCCATGGTAATAGCATGATCATTACCCCTGTTGCCTATTCTCTGAAAGCTTCTGAGCCCTCACTTGTAATTAGAATGTGCTCCATTGCCTGCCTGTCTTTCAAATATTTAGGCTTGTAATCTTCATGTTATCCTTGACTCTTCACTTTTCCTAACCCCATCTAAATAATTAGTTGCCAAATTTTTGCCATTTCTACTTTTACAACATTTGTTATATCCATATACTTATTTTTTTTTGTATTCTTACCTCCCTCATACCTACCAATCTAATTAAGCTAGTCAAAATCTGTGGTGTAGAATATCACAATCCTTCTAGTCTTTATTCTTTCTCTTGCCAATCATTTTCTATAAGCTACCAAAGTAAGTTTCTTAAAACACACTAATGACTATGTCATTCTTGTGTTTTTCACTATATGATCAAATGTAATTTCATATTTATCTCTCTTTTTAGTTAGCATTTTTTCATGTTTTATAATAAACTGAATGATTTATATTACAATACATGTATTTATTTAATGATTAAGTAAATATTCATTTGATGTAGGGTGCTAAAATTTAATTATTGAGGACATAATTTAAAATATTAACGAACCCTTGATCTAATCTACTTCATTTATTTTACTCATAAGGAAATTGGAGCCCAGATGAATTCTGACCATAGCTAATAAATAAACAATTACAAATGACATTTATAAGATATTTAAACTTTGCAAAATTTTCACATACATTATGAGTCCCACAACTGAAACACTCACCCTCTGGTATTAATAATTCTACCTTATGGAGAGAAAACAGGCTCAGTGAAGTTAACTTGAGCACAGTAAACACAAATAATAGATTTAAGTGGCAGAATTTGTAAATTATCTCTATGCCCTCATCTGGTAAAATGTAATTTCCATGAGGACAGGTATTATTTGGGTTTTGCTCTTGTATCCTCAGTATTAAGCATATGCTTCATACTTAATAAGCACTTGATAAAATGTGCCTTAATAAAAGGTTGAATGGATAGCAACCCCCCCCATCTCTTCTCAATTTACACATTCTTGGTTCATTTCCTTCTATCACAGTATTAATTTCCTTGTTTTCAACAATTATGTTAATATTTCTGTTTTTCCTGACTCCTTTATCAAACTATAAACTCATCTGTGGTAGGGATCAGGTAATTTATTTCTATTTTGTATTTTGCACACACCAGTGTCAGTGGCTTTGTTCATACAGATAAAATTAACTGACCACCTGCTCAAAGACTTACTTTTTTTTTCCCCTTAGGGAAAAAAGTATTTTCTCTGCATCCATATAGAATATTTCATTTGAGAAGCTAAAGACAATGGTAGTGGAAAAGGGTAATTGACCAATGGGAAACAGACCAATTTGGGAGGCTTTGGTTGATCGTTTGATTCTTACTATGTCACTATAGAAAACTCACCTAATTCAAAAATTTCAATTTAGAAAACATTGATTATGCATCTACCTATATAAATAGAGTAGCATGCTAGGAACTAGGAAAGATTTTTTTAAATTATATAAACTGACTTCCGGTTAAGATGGCGGAGAGGAGGCTCACAGCTGCATAAGCTCCGCGCTTTCTCTCACTATCCACTTCATTACAAGCCTCTGAATCAATGCTTGACTGAAAAAAACCCACAAATAGTTACCAAGAGAAGCCATCCTTGAGATCCGCCAAGAAAGGTCTGTCTTTACTGGAGGGCTGGGGCGGTTTTAGATCGGGCGCAGGCTGAGGGCAGCAGCAGTGAGAGCACGGGAGCAGAGCTGAGAGGGGGTGGGGAGTGATCGCAGCCGTCTCTGCGGGGAGAGCTTCGCTACAGGTTTGGAACCTGCAGCAAGCCAACAGCCCAGCAGAGAAGCTAAAAACACCGGGGCTGAAGAATACAACCCCAAACAGCTGGAGTCTCTCGGGACCTGGCCGCCCCCCCCTCAGTGCCTCAGCACGCTCTGGGATCTCAGAGCGCAGGCGCAGCACAGTCCTGCTAGTGCCTCACTGCTGCCCCCTGCAGTCTGTAGAGGAAGCTCGATAACACACCCAGCCCCTCCCCCAAAGAAAGACTCCAGTTTTTTCTGTTTTTCTTTGGTAGTTTGTCTCTGATTATTAGACAGAATGAGCAAGAAGCTGAAGAGGACTTTAACCCTTGACAGCTTCTACACAGATAGAGAGCAGACTCTAAATCCTGAGGAGACTAAAAACAGGCAGTCCCCAGGTGAATCCCCAAAGGAGGAGATTGTCTGTTCCTCAGCACAGATGAACCTCATAGAAGTGATTAAAAAGGCTCTCACAAGGGAGCTAGAAGAAAAATGGGGAAAGCAGAGTGAGGCTTGGCAAAAGGAGAAGGAAGCTTGGCAAAAGAGCCTGGAGAAAGTTAAAGAGAGAGTGGATAAAGAAGTAAAATCCTTGAAAAATAGGATTAGTGAACTGGAAACAGAAAACAGCTCTCTAAAAAACAAAATTGGCGAAATGGAAAAAAATTCCACAGAACAAAAGAACTCAATTGGACAATTAGAGAAAGATTTTAAAAAAGTGAGTGAAGAGAATACTTCACTGAAAATCAGAATTGAACAAGTGGAATTGAATGACTCGAGGAGACAAGAAGAATCAGTCAAGCAAATCCAAAAAAATCAAACAATGGAGAAAAATGTGAAATACCTTCTGGGGAAGACAACAGACCTGGAAAACAGATCCAGGAGAGACAATCTGAGAATCATTGGACTCCCAGAAAAACATGATGAAAAAAAGAGCCTGGACACTGTCTTCCAGGAAATTATCAAAGAGAACTGCCCAGAAGTCATAGGAACAGAGGAAAAAATAAACATTGAAAGGATTCATCGATCACCCACTGAAAGGGATCCTAAAATCAAAACACCAAGGAATATAGTGGCCAAATGTCAGAACCCTCAGATGAAAGAAAAAATATTGCAAGCGGCTAGAAAAACCCAATTCAAGTATCAAGGAGCCACAATAAGGATCACCCAGGATCTGGCAGCATCCACATTAAAAGATCGAAGGGCCTGGAATATGATATTCCGAAAGGCTAAGGAACTTGGTATGCAACCAAAAATAACTTACCCAGCGAGAATGAGCATCTTTTTCCAGGGAAGAAGATGGACATTCAACGAAGTAAGCGAATTTCATCTATTTCTGATGAAAAAACCAGAACTTAACAAAAAGTTTGATCTACAAATATAGAACTCAAGAGAAATCTAAAAAGGTAAAGATTAATCTTGGGAACTATATTTTGACTATATAGATGTATAAAGAATACATGTATACCTTGTTCTAGAAATTGATGTGGAAAGGACATTGTATCAGAAAAAAGGGTAAAGTGGGGGTAGTACATCTCATGAAGAGGCATAGGAAACCTATTATATCTGAGAGAAAGAATGGAGGGGGATGAATATAGTGGGTATCTTACTGCCTTCAGAATTGGCTTTAAGTAAAAAATCTTAAGACATATTCAATCTATGGTGAAACTTCTCCCATCTCATTGAAAAGTGAGAAGGGAAAAGTGAAAAGGGAAGGAATAAGCTAAGCGGAAGGGAATACGGGAACTGGGAGGGAAAGGGGTAAGATAGGGGGAGGAACTCTAAGGTGGGGGGAGGGATACTAAAAAGGGAGGGCTGTGAGAAGCAAGGGTGCTCACAAGCTTAATACTTGGAAGGGGGGAAAGGGGAAAGAAGGGAGGAAAGCATAAACCGGGGTTAACAAGATGGCAAGTAATACAGAATTGGTCATTCTAACCATAAATGTGAATGGGGTAAACTCCCCCATAAAGAGGAAGCGGTTAGCAGAATGGATTAAAAGCCAGAATCCTACAATATGTTGTTTACAGGAAACACACCTGAAGCGGGGAGATACATGCAGGTTAAAGGTAAAAGGTTGGAGCAAAATCTACTATGCTTCAGGTGAAGTCAAAAAAGCAGGGGTAGCCATCCTGATCTCAGATCAAGCTAAAGCAAAAATTGACCTAATTAAAAGAGATAAGGAAGGACACTATATCTTGCTAAAGGGTAGCATGGATAATGAAGCACTATCTATATTAAACATATATGCACCAAGTGGGGTAGCATCTAAATTCTTAAAAGAGAAACTAAGAGAGCTGCAAGAAGAAATAGACAGTAAAACTATAATAGTGGGAGATCTCAACCTTGCACTCTCAGAATTAGATAAATCAAACCACAAAATAAATAAGAAAGAAGTCAAAGAGGTAAATAGAATACTAGAAAAGTTAGATATGATAGATCTCTGGAGAAAATGTAATGGAGACAGAAAGGAATACACTTTCTTTTCAGCAGTTCATGGAACCTATACAAAAATTGACCATATATTAGGACATAAAAACCTCAAACTCAAATGCAGTAAGGCAGAAATAGTAAATGCATCCTTTTCAGACCACGATGCAATGAAAATTACATTCAACAAAAAACCAGGGGGAAGTAGACCAAAAAATAATTGGAAACTAAATAATCTCATACTAAAGAATGATTGGGTGAAACAGCAAATCATAGACATAATTAATAACTTCACCCAAGAAAACGATAATAATGAGACACAATACCAAAATGTATGGGATGCAGCCAAAGCGGTAATAAGGGGAAATTTCATATCTCTAGAGGCCTATTTGTATAAAATAGAGAAAGAGAAGATCAATGAATTGGGTTTGCAATTAAAAATGCTAGAAAAGGAACAAATTAAAAACCCCCAGTCAAACACTAAACTTGAAATTCTAAAAATAAAAGGTGAGATCAATAAAATTGAAAGTAAAAAAACTATTGAATTGATTAATAAAACTAAGAGTTGGTTCTATGAAAAAACCAACAAAATAGACAAACCCTTAGTAAATCTGATTAAAAAAAGGAAAGAGGAAAATCAAATTGTTAGTCTTAAAAATGAAAAGGGAGAACTCGCCACTAACGAAGAGGAAATTAGAGCAATAATTAGGAGTTACTTTGCCCAACTTTATGCCAATAAATTCGACAACTTAAATGAAATAGAAAAATACCTCCAAAAATATAGCTTGCCCAAACTAACAGAGGAAGAAGTAAATATCCTAAGCAGTCCCATCTCAGAAAAAGAAATAGAACAAACTATCAATCAACTCCCTAAGAAAAAATCCCCAGGACCAGATGGATTTACATGTGAATTCTACCAAACATTTAAAGAACAATTAACTCCAATGTTATATAAACTATTTGAAAAAATAGGGATTGAAGGAGTCCTACCAAACTCCTTTTATGACACAGACATGGTACTGATACCTAAACCAGGTAGGCTGAAAACAGAGAAAGAAAATTATAGACCAATCTCCCTAATGAATATTGATGCTAAAATCTTAAATAAAATATTAGCAAAAAGATTACAGAAAATCATCACCAGGATAATACACTATGACCAAGTAGGATTTATACCAGGAATGCAGGGCTGGTTCAATATTAGGAAAACTATTAGCATAATTGACTATATCAATAACCAACCAAACAAAAACCATATGATCATCTCAATAGATGCAGAAAAAGCATTTGATAAAATCCAACATCCATTCCTAATAAAAACACTTGAGAGCATAGGAATAAATGGACTTTTCCTTAAAATAGTCAGGAGCATATATTTAAAACCATCAGTAAGCATCATATGCAATGGGGAAAAACTGGAACCTTTCCCAGTAAGATCTGGAGTGAAGCAAGGTTGCCCACTATCACCATTATTATTTAATATCGTATTAGAAACACTAGCCTCGGCAATAAGAGTCGAGAAAGAAATTAAAGGAATTAGAGTAGGCAATGAGGAAACCAAACTATCACTCTTTGCAGATGATATGATGGTATACCTAGAGAACCCCAGAGATTCTACTAAAAAGCTATTGGAAATAATTCATAATTTTAGCAAAGTAGCTGGCTACAAAATAAATCCCCATAAATCCTCAGCATTTTTATACATCACCAACAAAACCCAACAGCAAGAGATACAAAGAGAAATTCCATTCAGAATAACTGTTGATACCATAAAATATTTGGGAATCTATCTACCAAAGGAAAGTCAGGAATTATATGAGCAAAATTATAAAAAAGTCTCCACACAAATAAAGTCAGACTTAAATAATTGGAAAAACATTAAGTGCTCTTGGATAGGCCGAGCGAACATAATAAAGATGACAATACTCCCTAAACTAATCTATTTATTTAGTGCTATACCAATCAGACTTCCAAGAAAATATTTTATTGATCTAGAAAAAATAACAACAAAATTCATATGGAACAATAAAAAGTCGAGAATCTCAAGGGAATTAATGAAAAAAAAATCAAATGAAGGTGGCCTAGCTGTACCTGATCTAAAATTATATTATAAAGCAGCAGTCACCAAAACCATTTGGTATTGGCTAAGAAATAGATTAGTGGATCAGTGGAAAAGGCTAGGTTCACAAGACAGAATAGTCAATTATAGCAATCTAGTGTTTGACAAACCCAAAGCCCCTAACTTCTGGGAAAAGAATTCATTATTTGATAAAAACTGCTGGGATAATTGGAAATTAGTATGGCAGAAATTAGGCATGGACCCACACTTAACACCATATACCAAGATAAGATCAAAATGGGTCTATGACCTAGGCATAAAGAACGAGATTATAAATAAATTAGAGGAACATAGAATAGTTTATCTCTCAGACTTGTGGAGGAGAAAGAAATTTGTGACCAAAGATGAACTAGAGACCATTACTGATCACAAAATAGAAAATTTCGATTACATCAAATTAAAAAGCCTTTGTACAAATAAAATTAATGCAAACAAGATTAGAAGGGAAGCAACAAACTGGGAAAACATTTTCACAGTTAAAGGTCCTGATAAAGGCCTCATTTCCAAAATATATAGAGAACTGACTCAAATTTATAAGAAATCAAGCCATTCTCCAATTGATAAATGGTCAAAGGATATGAACAGACAATTTTCAGAGGATGAAATTGAAACTATTACCACTCATATGAAAGAGTGTTCCAAATCATTATTGATCAGAGAAATGCAAATTAAGACAACTCTGAGATACCACTACACACCTGTCAGATTGGCTAAGATGACAGGAAAAAATAATGATGAATGTTGGAGGGGATGCGGGAAAACTGGAACACTATTGCATTGTTGGTGGAGTTGTGAACGAATCCAACCATTCTGGAGAGCAATCTGGAATTATGCCCAAAAAATTATCAAATTGTGCATACCCTTTGATCCAGCAGTGTTTCTATTGGGCTTATATCCCAAAGAAATACTAAAGAAGGGAAAGGGACCTGTATGTGCCAAAATGTTTGTAGCAGCCCTGTTTGTAGTAGCTAGAAACTGGAAAATGAATGGATGCCCATCAATTGGAGAATGGCTGGGTAAATTATGGTATATGAATGTTATGGAATATTATTGTTCTGTAAGAAATGACCAGCAGGATGAATACAGAGAGAACTGGCGAGACTTACATGAACTGATGCTAAGTGAAATGAGCAGAACCAGGAGATCATTATACACTTTGACAACGATATTGTATGAGGACATATTTTGATGGAAGGGGATTTCTTTGACAAAGAGATCTGAGTTTCAATTGATAAATGACAGACAAAAGCAGCTACACCCAAAGAAAGAACACTGGGAAACGAATGTGAACTATCTGCATTTTTGTTTTTCTTTCCGGGTTATTTATACCTTCTGAATCCAATTCTCCCTATGCAACAAGAGAACTGTTCGGTTCTGCAAACATATATTGTATCTAGGATATACTGCAACATATCCAACATATAAAGGACTGCTTGCCATCTAGGGGAGGGGGTGGAGGGAGGGAGGGAAAAAAATTGGAACAGAAACGAGTGTCAATATAAAGTAATTATTAAATAAAAATTTTAAAAAAATTATATAAACTCTTTATCTTTATGAAGCTTACATTCCAAAAAAAGGATGCCATATAAAGGAAATTCTATTTTGTGATCAATAAATCAAGGAATTAAAATAAAAAAGCATTCTGAGAAGATTGAGGGAGTAAAAAAGGTCTTTACCAAGGGAGGCCCTAATGTTCTCATGGAGTTTTATAGAAGCTAAATCTATATTTAGAAGGAATATCAGAAGCCACTTATGCAATCTTTCCAATCCAACTTGACATATGAGAAAATTGAGAACTGAGTTAGTTAAATGATTCATTCAAGGTCACAGAGGTAATAAAGGTCAAAGGTTTTATTAGTAATGTCTTAAAATATCAACAGCTATTCAAGAAAAAAGACATGACAATATTAGGGGGGATAGATTCAGTGGACATAGAAAAATGATAGTATCGTGAAAATAGGTGATCTGGTTGTCTAAGTCAAATACCCTGCACCCAAGAAGAGGATGGGATGGTACTAAGTATGTGACCCCATTTACTTCAGTTTTTTCATCTATAAAATGAGCTGGAGAAGGAAATGGCAAAGCACTCCAGTAGCTTTGCCAAGAAAACTCCAGTGGGGCCGCAAAGAGTTAGACATGACTGAACAACAACAAAATGAGCAAATTATTAATGATATTTTTCTGGGATACCAATATAGCAGTCAAACTTCAGGAATTTAAATTACTCTAGTGAAATAAGAAATAATCAGACCCTCTGCTCTGGAATTTATATTTTTTCCTTGAAACAAACAAAGCTATTATTTGTATTTTGTATACACGGAGATTATCTCATGCAGAATATGAAGATGATGGTAGTTGAAAAATGTTAGTGATAGGGGCAATTTGCATGAAAAAGTTGTTATTTCTCCCACACTTTTTTCCAACATAAGTCCAAAATTTCAGCAGTGCAGAATCATAATAACTATACTCTTTTAAGTTTCCCCAAAGAACTTTCAAAATCTTCAATAGATTGGAACCAAATTTTAGGTAGATTTTAGATTGTGTTTCAAAAGAGTATGTGCTTCATTAGAGCTTGGTATATATCTTTTTCAACACACTCTGGTTTGATCAAATTATTCAAATTCTTTGAACTTCCTTTCTTGTTCTTATTCAGTTTCCTCATCCGTATAATAAGAGGAGCCACATCAAATGAGATAATTTATGCAAAACACTCTGTAAACCTAAAAATCTATATGAATGCAAGATATCTATTACTTAAATTAATTATCTTTTAGATATGTGTTTAAAGGTGGGAGATGGGAGGCATGGTGCTGTCAAATGATTACTAGATTTGGCATTCAAAGATTATATTCCTGATAATTTACCACCTTCCTCTAGGCTTTGCTTTCCTGATCTATTGAGTTAAGCTATTGTGCTGTATAATGTTATGAATCCCTTTAGCCCCTAACTGTGCCCTTAGATAATCTATCCACTCATGGATAAAATTTACATGAGTTTTTCAAGATTTCATTGGCAGTATATAAATTTAATAAGGCTGGTGATATTAAAAAAAAATCAACACTTCTAAAAAGGCAAGATCTGAATATTTGAGTGCAATTCTTTTCATCCATTTTCCTAACTATTTTTTGGTAAGTGTACTTATATAAATCTTACTATAGTACAATGTTTATATTATCTTGACAAGAGGGATCAGAATCTGTTTACCATATTTTTCAACCTGGTGTTCATGGACTTTTATGGGCACTATGGGTAAATTTAAGAGTATCCATGAAATTGAACGAGGAAAAAATAATTATATTTTATTAAAGTAAGATTGGTCCTTTTTAAAATATTCTTTATTTTATTTTACTTCTTATAATTTTTTACTCTTTATAATTGTATTCTAAAAAGAAGTCCTTAGATTTCACTAGTTGCCAATATATTCATAAAATAATAACAAAACAAACAGAAGTTTTAATAGAAAATTTGGTTTTCATGAACACAATGGACATAGTACTGGACCCATAGTCGAGAAGGTGTGAGTTCAATCCAGTCACAGTTACCAGTTGTGTGTCTCTAGGTAAGTCATTTATCTTATGTCTGCCTTTGTTTCCTTATATTTTAAATTGGAATAAAGGTAGCACCTACCTCCCAAGTTTGTTGTGAAGATAAAATGAAATCCTTTCTGAAGGTGCTTTGTAAACTTAAAAACCCTATATAATCCTTAACTATTATTAAGAAATGTTATTTGATACCTGAACATTTTAAAATTTCACTAAATTTTTAGAGGCATATGGCATTTTCTTCTGGAAAGACATAAAGGTATACAAAATAAATATTTCCTAGCCTGACACTTCTTCATGTGCTATAAAGTTTATTAATAAAGGAACTTTTTTTTATAAAAACAACTTTTTTCATATATTAAATTCTGCAATGGCTTTTTAATATTTTTTTTGCTACAACAAGTATGATTACATTCGACTATACCATCATCACTTATTATGCTCAGCATTTGCTTTATTGAACAAATCAATAAATCAATTAGGACCACTGGGCATAGAATAGCAATTGGAAAACAATTCAGAGTTGCAGAGATTGTATCTAAATTTCATCAATCCCTGTTATACTAAAAACATTGTCTTGCTGTGGCTTTGACATTCAGAAATGTAGTTAAATTTAAGTCAGATATGACAGGTGGTATTCCAGGCTCCTTTTTAAAAAAATCTAGTGCATATATCTAGGCTTCCTATGATTTCTAAGAGTGGTCATTTAAAATGGACTTTGTAAACTTATCTCATTGCCATTAGGCTAGTACGGTGATAATTAGTACCTTTAGAGGATGTGAATATTCAAAAATTGATTTTGAAGGAGTTAATGGGGAAGGCTGCATAAATGCTAGTCAAAATCAATGTACTGAAAAAGCCAAAGATATAAGACAATTTTTATCCAGATATGTGTGTTTACATGTGTGTACACACACACATATACATGTGTATATATACATATATATGTACATATACACATACACATATCTATATATATATATATATATATATATATATATATATATATATAATATATATATATATATATATATATATAGATATATATATTTTATATATATATATATATATATGCCCTAAGGCACATTGACCAAAATCACAAAAGAATTTAGCATTAAGTGTTGAGATTTTGGAGCAAGTTCTCTGATGCTAATATTGGGCTTCATTCCACTATTCCCTTCTGCCTCTCAAATTGTCTCTACAATCTCTACCAATTGTGTAAAACATTTAAATACTCTATCAATGCTAAATATTCCTACAAAATATCAGTTTATTATTATTATATTATATTATTATTATTATTATATTATTATTATTATTATAAATATCAGTTATTATTCTTATTCTTACTATTATACACCTGGGGTTTTGTAAGTCAACAACAGCTACCAAGATTTTGTTTGAGTGGTAAATATGAATAGAATGAATATCAAAGGGAGAGAGGTTACTGGCAGAAATAGGAGGGAAATCTGGAAAACAAGGAATATTCCAACTTTTCCAAATTGACCATTGAGCTCAAGAGGATGAATGAAGCTATAATCAGTATAGAAAAGGCCAGGAGAGCCATGACATTAGGGAGAGCCAGGTATCTGTAAGAGCTGGTCAAGGGAAGCATTAGGTGAGAAGATTAAGATGAAGAGATCATTGTTGTTTAAAGATCAGGAATTTCATAGGGCACAGTGGAAAGAAAGGGTATTGAGAAGGTTGAAAGGGATGGGGAAAGAAACCAAGTGATACTTGGATTGTGATTCACAGGATTTAGAATCACTGAAATGTGAAGCGTAGGAAAATATGATGATATTCCTCACTGAGTAAAAGGGACCAATCCTTTTCCCAAAGAAGTTTGGGGATCAGGCTGCAGGAAAGCAAATAATGAGATGAAATGAAGAAGCTAAGATGGAAGGCTCTCTTTGAATTTTCCTCTTCCTTTTGAAATATGAACTTTAGGCAGGAAACTACACTGCAGTAGATGGAAATTAATCCCCTACAGAAAAAGATAGAATTCCTACTACATACTATCTTTTCTCATCCCTCAAAAGACAGGAATTGCAGGACATGGAAAGTCAGAAGTCAAAGAGGAGGTTACCCCTCTTTGAATTAGAGATTCTGCTCACCCAGTTTGGTACTGGGAGAAAGAAGTTACTTTGTTGCTGCATCCTACATCCTCCAGCAGCCTTTCCTCATTTGTTCATATGTGACAGGAGACATAAAATCTTTAATCAAAGGAAGATATTATTCTTGATACGGTCCCCATCTGCCTATTATTCTTTTATATTTATATTCTTTTGTATTTCTATAATATTATTATATTTATGTAATTTTATCCTCTTTATAGAATATTATTATACATACATATAAACTCAGTAATTTTTTGTAATTGAATAAAATCATAAGTATGCTAATCTATCTTCTATGGGTTCATCAGGATGCTACAGTAGAAAGTAGCTATATTTGAAATTAGAACACCTGAATGAAATGGACTACCCGCATGTCCTTCACTCCCCAGAACTGTGTTTTCTTCAACTGTCAGTGAAAGAGTGCATCCCTCCAGCTCTTAATATATGATCATAAAGCCTATATAAATATCCTCAGATATGTATGTATGGTAAGTACTTCATCTAATTTCTCTATGATTTTAATGTCTTCTTACTAGTCTCTATATTTTGCAAAGTTTTCATTCTATGCATTTGGGATGAGCCTAATTCAAGATGGGATTCAGGAATGAACAAAAATGGTTTACTATGCCATTGATCACTTCACAGTTACCCAAAAGAAGTTTGCTTAGCCATAGCATAGAACATATATTTTATAAGAATATTCACATATTTAACCTTGAGTATATGGTACTCCTTCCTCCTTTACCTCTATATGTAAAACAGAATCTGGTCAATAGATCTGGTTGAGGTTACTTTTAGATTTAGGACATCTGCCACATCAGAAAGGTCTTGACTCCACTTGGGGGGACCTTTTATCTCTTTAAATATTGTCATAAATATGACTAAAGACTATTAGAAAGCTTTGCTGCCTTTAAGAGAAAATTTAGCTTCAATTCATTTCAAAGGGAATGGGGAAAACTATATAAATAATTGCCTTATCAGGTCATTTAGATTGGAGATTGGTAGAAGATTGGTAGAATGACATTTTTTTAATTGCTTCTATATATTTATAGATAAAATTTATTTCTAGGCTTCATAAAAATTCTATTGATGATAATGACCTAACTTATCAACATTTTTACCATAATCATTATTGTCATTATCATCATCATCATTTCTTCATGATTATTAAAATTAATCTTTCTTTATATGAATTGCCAAGACCAAAGAATTGCTCACCAAGTGGCCTAATACATGGATATGAGTTTGCTCATTTTTATGATAGCAAGCTTAGTCCTCAGAAAGTCTATACAATCTCTTATCAGAGCTACTCTTGAAGCATTTCCATCATGGCTCAATATGTTAGCAATAGAACTATAGTTTTTAAAGCTTTGGAGAACTGAAGGTCATGTTCATGTCAGGATAATATGATAAAAATAATGTAATATATACACATATATATGTACATATACACATATATATGTACATATACACATATATATGTACATATACACATATATATGTACATATACACATATATATGTACATATACACATATATATGTACATATACACATACACATATCTATATATATATATATATATATTTTATATAGATATATATATATCTATATAGATATATATAATATATATATAGATATATATATATCTATATAGATATATATATATCTATATAGATATATATAATATATATATATATATATATATTTTATATAGATATATATAATATATATATATATATATATATATATATATATATATTTTATATAGATATATATATATCTATATAGATATATATATATCTATATAGATATATATATTTTATATAGATATATATAATATATATATATAATATATATATATATGCCCTAAGGCACATTGACCAAAATCACAAAAGAATTTAGCATTAAGTGTTGAGATTTTGGAGCAAGTTCTCTGATGCTAATATTGGGCTTCATTCCACTATTCCCTTCTGCCTCTCAAATTGTCTCTACAATCTCTACCAATTGTGTAAAACATTTAAATACTCTATCAATACTAAATATTCCTACAAAATATCAGTTTATTATTATTATATATATATATTTTATATAGATATATATATATCTATATAGATATATATATATTCCCATATAGATGCATCTCAAAATACCTTCCCTTACTTCTTTTTTGTGTATGTATGTATGTGTGTGTATGTATGTATATATATATGTAAATTTCAGAAATTATGTGTGTTATACATATATATAAACTCAGTAATTTTTTGTAATTGAATAAAATCATAAATATGCTAATCTATCTTCTATGGGTTCATCAGGATGGTACAGTAGAAAGTAGCTGTATTTGAAATTAGAACACCTGAATGAAATGGACTACCCGCATGTCCTTCACTCCCCAGAACTGTGTTTTCTTCAACTGTCAGTGAAAGAGTGCATCCCTCCAGCTCTTAATATATGATCATAAAGCCTATATAAATATCCTCAGATATGTATGTATGGTAAGTACTTCATCTAATTTCTCTATGATTTTAATGTCTTCTTCCTAGTCTCTATATTTTGCAAAGTTTTCATTCTATGCATTTGGGATGATTCTAATTCAAGATGGGATTCAGGAATGAACAAAAGGGTTCCTTAGCCATTGATCACTTCACAGTTACCCAAAAGAAGTTTGCTTAGCCATAGCATAGAACATATATTTTATAAGAATATTCACATATTTAGCCTTGAGTATATGGTACTCCTTCCTCCTTTACCTCTATATGTAAAACAGAATCTGGTCAATAGATCTGGTTGAGGTTATTTTTAGATTTAGGACATCTGCCACATCAGAAAGGTCTTGACTCCACTTGGGGGGACCTTTTATCTCTTTAAATATTGTCATAAATATGACTAAAGACTATTAGAAAGCTTTGCTGCCTTTAAGAGAAAATTTAGCTTCAATTCATTTCAAAGGGAATGGGGAAAACTATATAAATAATTGCCTTATCAGGTCATTTAGATTGGAGATTGGTAGAAGATTGGTAGAATGACATTTTTTTAATTGCTTCTATATGTTTATAGATAAAATTTATTTCTAGGCTTCATAAAAATTCTATTGATGATAATGACCTAACTTAACAACATTTTTACCATAATCATTATTGTCATTATCATCATCATCATTTCTTCATGATTATTAAAATTAATCTTTCTTTATATGAATTGCCAAGACCAAAGAATTGCTCACCAAGTGGCCTAATACATGGATATGAGTTTGCTCATTTTTATGATAGCAAGCTTAGTCCTCAGAAAGTCTATACAATCTCTTATCAGAGCTACTCTTGAAGCATTTCCATCATGGCTCAATATGTTAGCAATAGAACTATAGTTTTTAAAGCTTTGGAGAACTAAAGGTCATGTTCATGTCAGGATAATATGATAAAAATAATGTAATATATACACATATGTGTGTACATATGTATACATACATGTGCATATATGGATTTACACATGTGCACAGATATACTGATACATACACACACACACACACACACACATATATATATATACATGTATTGTTTTTATGAATATCTGGATATTGTGTGTATACATGAATATGTCTGTATAGAAATGTATATATTCCCATATAGATGCATCTCAAAATACCTTCCCTT
The DNA here is from genome assembly GCF_016432865.1 of Antechinus flavipes. NCBI lineage: Eukaryota > Metazoa > Chordata > Mammalia > Dasyuromorphia > Dasyuridae > Antechinus > Antechinus flavipes. The sequence continues at coordinate 233,535,705 of NC_067403.1, forward strand.
ACTTCTTTTTTGTGTATGTATGTATGTGTGTGTATGTATGTATATATATATGTAAATTTCAGAAATTATGTGTGTTATACATATATATAACACACATAATTTCTGAAATTTAAGGTAAGGGCATATTCACATTAATATTTCTTAAGTTTGCTATGAGAATAAAATGAGATAATATTTGTAAAGCATTTAGTACAATGTATATAGTATTTTCTTGAATTTTTTTGTCACTTCTTTCTCTAGTTCATTTTATGGGCAAGAAAACTTAGTGACTTGCCCAGGGTCACACAGCTAGAAAGTATCAGAAGTCAAATTTGAACTCAGATCCTCTTGAATTTTAGAGGGGTAGTACTATTCACTGTGCCACCTAACTGCCTGTCTATAATATAGCACATATTTAATAAATGTCTGCTTATTTCCTTCTACAATAAACAAGTTTTCAATAAGACAGAAATATATCTGTTCTTTAGAAAGATAAGATAGTCTACAAAAATCAAAGATTTTGAGATGAAAGGGATGGTACAAAGTTAAGAATTTAGCATGAACAACTTCAAAGAGTTACTTTTCGTTAAGGATAACTATCTATTAAGTTCTCAACTCAGAGAATGAGAGTTTTGATTAAGGGATGAAAAAAGAAGCAATGGCTTTGTGAAACACAGAGTTCTACCATCTCCACCCCCTCAGCCTGAGGATAAATAATAGTGAAGAAGATGGACTAGGAACAAGATGTGGGGAAAAACACAGAAAAGAAATTAGGAGAATGTCAGAGTCTTTTGAATTCTCTGTAACAGCCCAAAGGATCCGTTTCTCCAAGGATCCAGAACTCTGTCTCATAGTCTTAGGAAGGGCTGTTTTCTGAGGTGCTAAGTTCTATATCACTGGGGGATGCCAAATATTGTAAAGAATATTCATTTTAAGACAGGGTAAGACTAAATCACTTTGATATCATTTCTATCTACTAAATGATATGATTCTATGATATTTTAAAAACAGGAACCAAAGGGGACCAAGCCAGTATTTATAATGTTATATGATTAGTATTTTAAATGATTTGCAACTTAAAAATAGGCAGAGACAGAAAGGGAGGGAAAGAGGAAGAGAGGAAAACAAAAACACAAAAGACAAAGTCAGAGACAGACAGACACAGATAAGGAAAGACAGGGAGGGAGGAGGGAGAGAGAGAGAGAGAGAGAGAGAGAGAGAGAGAGAGAGAGAGAGAGAGAGAGAGAGAAGAGAGAGAGAGGAGAGAGATGAGAGAGAGAGAGAGAGAGAGAGAGAGAGAGAAGAGAGAGAGAGAAAAAGAAGAAGAAGAAGAAGAAGAAGAAGAAGAAGAAGAAGAAGAAGAAGAAGAAGAAGAAGAAGAAGAAGAAGAAGAAGAAGAAGAAGAAGAAGAAGAAGAAGAAGAAGAAGAAGAAGAAGAAGAAGAAGAAGAAGAAGAAGAAGAAAGGAGGAAAGGAAGGGAGGGAGGAAAAGACAGAATCACAGAAATTCATATAGAAAGACAGAGTCAGACAGAGACGAGAGAGTTAGAGAGAGAAGGAGAAAGGAAGTGAGGGAAGGAGAGAGACACAGAGATAGAGACAAACAGAGACGGAAAATTCCCCTAAATCTTTAATACAGCAATTTTAGGATTTAGCAATCTCTCTCATGACAGTTTCTTCCCACCATTTTATTTGTCCTTCAGCAACATAAATGGAGGTTGACTACTACAGTATTTACTCTCAAAGCTGGAAGCCAGAAGTATTTGAAGTGGTTATAGAGACCTCAGAGACTCAAAGAGTTCAAAGATTCCTGAAGGGATCTGGGTTTCCCCCTTTTTTGCTCTTATCAGCTCCACCCCTCACTTAATGCATTGATCTCCATCAGTTCCTTATCCATGGCCTCTGGGTCTCAGATTACCCTTATAAATGCTCTCTAACCTGGTGAAATTCCCTGTTCCCTGAAATCAGAGATCACCATATTTCTTTTTCTATTAGTTTCAACAACCTTGGCTGAGGGTCCAAGTAGAGTCATTCTTAGTCCTTTTTTTTGTCCCCATGCACTCTTCAAGAGGAAGGGACATAGGATCACTCTATTAGAATGAGGAGCAAATTAAAAAAAAAAAATTAGTCCAATCTCCTCATTTTAGTAGATCAAGATTCAGAGATAATTAAATGTGCTGCCCAAGCTTTCAAAAATTTATTAAGTAGCAGGTCCAAGATTAGAACACAAGCCTTATTGACTTTAAGTTCCCAGCTCTTTATTGCCCAGATGGGAAGAGAAATAATTGCATAACTTCTAACATAATCCTGCAAAAGATGGCAGAAGATCAAAAATACAAACAAGGCAAGCAGCAGTTAAACAGATATAATTGTACTGGAGGCAGGGCTCTATCCCAGTGTTAAGGCAGGAAGAAGAAGCAGTGAGCATCTATGGGGTGGTACCCTGAGAGTCACAGCAGGCACTGTTGGGAGCTGAGCACCCAGTGCAATCTGCTTCCACATTCTGCTGACAGAGTCAGGCTAGAGAGCTAATGATGCTTCCATGCAGGAGGCCAGGGCCTTGTCCATTGGGTGCCCCAGGAGTCATCATCACTCTCAAGAAAAAGAACCCATAGAGGGCCTCCTGAAGGGAGGACTTTGGAAGGGAGGCTGGGGACACTAATAGTTTTTCAGACCAGATCAGGTGGAAGCCCTGTAAAGCAGGAGGCTGAGCCTAGGAAGTGAAACAGAACTTTGTAGGAGTTGTGTGTGAAGTTAGCTCAGGGAGAAGAGGGAAGGGGAAGGGAGAAAGTGAAGCAAAAATTTTAAAAAATGGAGCCGGGGACATGAAACTCTATTATAAAACAGCAGTCATCAAAACCATTTGGTACTCGCTAAGAAATAGTGGATCAGTGGAATAGGTTGGGTTCATAGGACAAAATACTCAATGACAAGAGCAGTCTAGTATTTGACAAACCCAAAGGCCCCAGCTTTTGGAATAAGAATTCACTATTTGACAAAAACTGCTGGGAAAATTGGAAACTAATGTGGCAGAAACTAGGCATGTACCCACACATAACTCCGTACACAAAGATAAGATAAAAATGAGTTCATGATCTAGGCATAAAGAATGAGATTATAAATAAATTAGAACATAGGATAGTTTACCTCTCAGACCTGTGGAGGAGAAAGGAATTTGTGATCAAATTAAAACTGTAACTCATAATTGAATACCAAATAGATTAACTTAAAAAGTTAAAAACAAAACTAATGCAGATTAAGAGGGAAGCAATAAATTGGAAAAATATTTTTACATTTAAGAGTTCTGATAAAGGCCTCATTTCTAAAATATATAGAGAATTAACTCAAATTTATAAGAATTCAAGCCATTCTTCAATTGATAAATGGTCAAAGGATATGAACAGATAATTCTCAGAAAAAGAAATTGAAACTATTTATAGACATATGAAAATATGCTCCAAATCATTATTAATCAGAGAAATGAAAATTAAGACAACTCTGAGATACCACTACATATCTCTTAGATTGTCTAAGATGACAGGAAAAGATAATGATGAATGTTGGAGGGGATGTGGGAAAACTGGGACACTGATACATTGTGGAACTGTGAATGGATCCAGCCATTCTGGAGAGCAATTTGAAACTATGCTCAAAAGGTTATCAAATTGGACATATCCTTTGACCCAGCAATGTTTCTATTGGATTTATAGCCTAAAGAGATCTTAAAGGAGGGAAAGAGATCCACATGTGCAAAAATGTTTGTGGCAGCCCTTTTTGTAGTGGCAAGGAACTGGAAACTGAATGGATGCCCATCAGTTGGAGAATGGCTGAATAAATTGTGGTATATGCTAAAAAAACAAAACAAAACAAACAAACAAAAAACAATCAGCAGGATGATTTCAGAGACCTGGAGAGAGTTACATGAATTGATGTGAAGTGAAATGAGCAGAACCAGAATTTCATTATACACAGCAATGGTAAATTTATATAATGTTCAATTCATATGGACATGGATCTTCTCAACAATGAGAAGATTCAGAGCAATTCCAATAATCTTGTGATGATGAGAACCATCTACACCCAGAGAGAGGACTGTGGGTCCTCTGATGTGGATCATGAAATAGCATTTTCACTTCTTTTGTTGTTTGATTGAATTTTATTTTCTTTCTCATTTTTTTCCATATTGATCTGATTTTTCTTGTGGAGCAAAATAATTGTATAAATATGTATGCTTATATTGGAAAAATTGTATTCTTAGTCAAAAAAAAGAAAAAACATACAGGATAAACTGATAATATCAGAAGAAAGTTACTAAAATGATAAGGGAAAGTTTCTTGTAAAAGATGGGACTTGAAAAAAGTCAGGGAAGCTAGGAGGCAAAGATGAGGAATATTTTGAGCAAGGAGGCAGCCAATGAAAATGTTCTCAGTTATGAGAAATAGTACCATTAGTGCTTAATAAGCATTTAACAACTTTTTTCTGATTCATTCTTGGTTGGCGTAATTCAACATTTCTTCTCTCTCTGACTAAAAGTCTACATTCTAGAATTATGTTACATTAAAGTACCATATAATGCCCAAAAAAAGAAAGAAAAAGAAAGAAAGAAAAAGAAAAATGGATCCTAGTTTTAGAGAGGAACAGCCAGATTTGAAACAAAGGCAAGGTGATTATAACTTCTACACTGAACCTTCAGAAAAATACTCATAGCATCTGTGAATCAGACACATCTCTATAGTGGGAATTCAGACACTTATTAAAAACAAGGGTAAGTTTAGCCATGGTATAGAATAAAGCTTAAAATATGGGAGATCTGGGGACCTAAAGTTCATCCATTTACTCCTATCCCTCCATACCATATTGAATGTCCGTTTTTCTCTGTCTCTCTGTGTCTCTCTCTCTGTCTCTGTCTCTCTGTCTCTCTCTGTCTCTGTCTCTATCTCTTTGTTTCTCTGTCTCTGTCTCTCTCTCTCTGTGTCTCTTTCTCTTTCTCTCTTTCTGTCTCTGTTTCTCTGTCTCTTTGTCTCTCTGTCTCTGTCTCCCTCTCTCTGTCTCCCTCTCTCTGTCTGACTGTCTCTCTGTCTGTCTGTCTGTCTGTCTGTCTCTCTGTCTGTCTCTCTCTGTCTCTCTGTCTTTCTGTCTCTCTCTCTCTCTGTGTCTTTTTCCCTCCCATCCTTTCCACCTTCCTTTCCTCCCTCCCTCTCTCTTTCTCCCTTCCTCTCTCTCTCTCTCTCTCTCTCTCTCTCTCTCTCTCTCTCTCTCTCTTCATTCTCTCCTCTCTCTTTCTGTCTTTAATCTAGCTACTATTTTTTTCTTTCTTTCTTTTTTCATATCAACATTTAGCACATATCCCAGCACTTGGGTCTGAGTTCAAATCCAGCCTCTGACACTTCCTAACTGTATGACTCTGTATAAGTCACCTAAACCTGTTTACCTCAATTTCCTCATGTGTAAAATGAATTAGGGAAAGAAAAAAAAAGCAACCCCAATATTTTTATCAAGAAAATCTCAAATTTGATGGTTCACAAAGAGTTAGAAAATGACTGAAAAACAATTGTAGAAAAAATGCTGGGTTTGAAGTGAGAAAAATTAACCCAAATTCTTCCTTACATATTTACTAGATGTTTCAGCTTGAGCAAGTTTCTTTAACCCTACTCAACCACTGTTTCCTTATTGGTAAAAACAGGGATAAAAATAGCAATTAATTTATAGGTCTGTTGTGATGACAAAATTAGACAACATATGTAAAGTGTTTTGTAAACCTTAAAACACTCTATATCTGCTAGTGTGATACAATAAATATAGAACAGAACAAAACAAAATGGATATAGAATAGAATAGAATAGATATCACAAGTGGTATAAAGGAGACTAGGTTGCTTCTAGGAGAACCACATTGATGTATGAGCCAAGTAAGTCATGGATATTTTGTTCAGTTTTTCCATTTGGCTTCTCATGTAAGAGACAGGAGCCTTTTTCCACTGACTGTTCAGGGAAACAATAATATCTTGAAAAGATTCTAAGGCAGCTCCAGCCATGGGAATGGCCTAGCTAAATTTATTCATAAATTTCTTGCAGAAGCATATGGCGATATAGAACATGTGCATCCCCTATTGACCAAGAGGTGAATTTAGAGACAATACCCCTAAATCCCATCCTCCTGAATAAAAAGAGGACTTTTATCTTAAAGTCCACATGATCCTAGAATCTAACGATAGAAGATTTCTGGAACAATCTCAGCTTTGGGGGTTGTCTCATGGTGAGGTTTCAGTTTGAGAGTTTGGAAACTGTTTCTAGAGACAAGAGGGAATTCCCAAGGACAAGAAGAGAATTGTTCATGTGGTCACCAAGAAAAAAAGATCAATGAAATAGAATTAAAAGAAGTGGTCTTTGCCACCCCTATTTCTTTCCCTAGGATTATTGTGAGCAATTCAGATCGTGAAAGTCTATGAAGAGGTCTATTTATGCAATTCCAAAAACCAATGGGAGTTTATATGACATTTATGTGTTTTCTTTATTTGATTATAAGCTCTTGTTAGTCCTCCATATCCTTGGCATTATCTCTAGGATACAATAATTCTATTCTATACTGAATAACTGCAGTTATTTTGGATTTTTATATTGTAGTTGGGATTATAGTTAATACTCATTTTTTACTTTATTCCTATCAGTTATAACAATAATAGGACTCAGATGATGAAGTAAAGCAATAAATAGTCATACCCTCACATATTTATCTCCAAATAATCATAAAATGATACCCCCAGACAAAGTCTGCAACAACAAAACCAGCAAAAAGAATAGGCGAAACAATTTTAGAGCTTAAGAAATTTGGAAAATTGACAGGCAATGCCTTTGTCATTAGATAGAAAGGGGAGTGCAGGACAGGAAGCATCCCAGCCTGATAGGAACCCCATCTCACAAACATGTGGGAGATCCTGAACCCCAATGTGGAGGAGCAGTTAAACGCCAATATCAGGATCCTGCTCCTCCATGTGCCTCAGCACAACCAGGGGACTGACCAGATTCCAACTCTGCCATGTGCCTCAGCCTCCCACAAATAGCCGGCCTTCATTGGCTAAACCTCTGCTTGCTTCAATGGATGCTGGGAAATGCAGAAACATCCCACTCACCTCAACCACTCTAGATAGCTGCATTAGGACCCTACCTTAGCACCAGGTAAGCTGCCAGACACTATGGCCTCCAGCAGGGAGCAACCTCCTACTCCATATCCTCAGTGCAGCACCAGACATGAAGTCTCTGTAGCCCCCAGAGCAACATCAGTGCAGCACCAGGTAAATATCAATACTAAATATATAAGCACCAAATACTATGGCATCTATAACTTAAAGTTAAGTGAGGTATACACATTATGAAATATAAAATAAAAATTTTGATTATATTAATATTAAAAAGCTTTTGTACAAATAAAACAAAGGCAACCAAGAAGAGAAAAAAAGAAGAAAGCTGGGAAACACTCTTCATAGCAAATATTTGATAAAGGCCTCTTTCAAGAATTGAGTCAAATTATTTTTTTTCATAATTATGACTTTTTATTGACAGAACCCATGCCAGGGTAATTTTTTTTTACAATATTATCTCTTGTACTCACTTCTGTTCCGATTTTTCCCTTCCCTCCCTCCACCCCCTCCCCTAGATGGCAAGCAGTTAAATAGCATGTTAAATAGGTTACAGTATATCCTAGATACAATATATGTGTACAGAACCGAACAGTTCTCTTGTTGAACAGGGAGAATTGGATTCAGAAGTAGAAATAGCATGGGAAGAAAAAACAAAATGCAAGCAGTTTATATTCATTTCCCAGTGTTCCTTCTCTGAGTATAGCTGATTCTGTCCATCACTGATCAATTGAAACTGAATTAGATCTTCTCTTTATCGAAGAGATCCACTTCCATCAGAATACATCCTCATACAGTCTCATTGCTGAAGTATATAATGATCTCCTGGTTCTGCTCATTTCACTTAGCATCAGTTCATATAAGTCTCGCCAGTCCTCTCTGTATTCATCCTGCTGCTCATTTCTTACAGAACAATAATATTCCATAACATGCATATACCACAATTTACCCAGCCATTCTCCAATCGATGAGCATCCATTCATTTTCCAGCTTCTAGCCACTACAAACAGGGTTGCCACAAACATTTTGGCACATACAGGTCCCTTTCCCTTCTTTAGTATCTCTTTGGGGTATAAGCCCAGTAGAAAAACTGCTGGATCAAAGGGTATGCACAGTTTGATAACTTTTTGAGCATTGTTCCAAATTGTTGAGTCAAATTTATAATAAAATCATTCCCCAATTGATGAATGGTCAAAGAATATGAACAGGAAGTTTTCAGATGAAAGATCATAGTTATCTCTAGGCATATAAAGAAGTGTACTAACTTTCTTTTGATTAGAGAAATGCAAACTAAAACAAATGTTAATTATTGCCTGACATTTATGAGAATAGCTAATAGGACAAAAAAAGGAAAATAATAACTATGTGGTAAAATTGGGGCACTAATGTAGTCTTGGGGAGTTTTAAATTGATCCAACCATTCTAGAGAGCAATTTGGAACTTTCCCAAAGGGCAATGAAATTCTGCATGTCCTTTAATCCAGCAATACAACTACTAGGTCTGTATTCCAAAGAGATCACAAGAAAGCATAGTACTTACATGTGCAATATTATTTAAAGCAGTGTTTTCATGTAGCAAAATATTAGAAATTGAGGGAATGCCCACCAATTGAGGAATGGCTGAACAAGTTGTGGTATATGAATGTAATGGAATACTATTGTGCAATAAGAAATGATGGAAAGGCAGATTTCCAAAAAATCTGAAAAAGATTTATACGAACCAACACAAAGTGAAATGAACAGAACCAGGAAAACATTATACACAGTATCAACAACACTGTGAGATGATCATTATAAATAATTCATTTCTTTTCAACAACACACTGATCTAAAACAAAGGACTCGTGAAAGAAAATGCAATCCATATCCAGATAAAGAACTGTTGGACTCTGAATGCAAATTGAAGCAAATTTTTCACTTAACTTATTCTTTTTCATCATTTTTTCCTTTTGATCTATTTTTTTTTACTTTCACAACTATGACTGCACATGCATAATCTATGTCAAACTATTACCATTTTCAGAAGAGGGAATGGAAGACTGGACCAAAAAATCGCAACTCCAAATCTTGTAAAAATGAATGCTAAAAATTTTCTCGACATGTAATTTGGAAAAAAAAATAGGATACTATTGAAAATTATCAATTATCTTGATGCTTAAAATTAGAATATTATTACATGGGCCAAAGATCAGGGCCAGAATTGAAGTAAAGAAGAATTAGGTTTCAAGCCTGTGTCAGACACAAAATTATCTACATGATCATGGAGAGGTAATTGCCTTCCATTGTCCCAATCCATTCTCAAAGGTAATAATTTAAATATCACCTCCTGACTTTATAATATCGAAGTCAGTTTCCATGGCCATGTTGTTAAGTCACTTTCAGTCATATGCAGCTCTTTATGACCACATTTGGGTTTTTCTTGGCAAAGATACATGAGTGGTTTGTCATGTACTTCTCATTGTACAGATGAGGAAACTGAGGCAAACAGCATTAAATGACTTGCTCATGGTCACACAGTCAGTAAAAGTCTGAGGGCAGATTTGACATCAGACCATCCTGGCTCACTTGGACCACTGTACCACCTAGCTCATTTCTAGGCCAAGGATTACACAAATTGATAAAAGTAAAGTTCTTGGAAGGAGGGGGGCAGTGAGGAAACGTAATGCAATAAAACCCTTTACCATTGCATGCTCTCAGAAACTTCCTCAGAAGCCTTAGAGTTGCCTAGAATATTGAGAGACTCACTTGTCCAAAATGACATAGTCATGGAGCTTGAACCCAAATATTCACAACTCAGAGATCAGCTTTCTATGAAATCCACCAATTTACGTTTCAAATACAAATGTTGGCAGTTTTAGGGCTAGATGTCACCTTAGAGACACTTTAAAAAAAATCTTATTTGATAAATCAGTAAACTGAGTCCCAAAGACGCAAAATAGTGGCCCAGATGATAGCTGTAAAATGAGAACTAAAATCCTCCTATTCTGCCTGATTCCTGGCAAAGGGCTCTTTCCATCACAATATAAATGGGGATTACTAATATTCTATGTCAGAAAATTGAAAATTTTCTCCACTACAAGAGCACCTTGCTAACCTTGAGGTACAGCTGCTATAGGAGAGCAAAGTATCCTAGCCAAATCTTAATTATCTTTGCTAATGGGAGGAGAGATTTCATAGGGAGAGATGAAATCTGTAGACAATTGGAAAACCTTATTATAACCATCAATTTCAAGCTTAATAATCACAGGAATCTTTAAAAGTTGCTAACAGGTTTCCCCCCCCCCAGCTTCCCTTCTCTCTTCTCACCTGCCCTTTTGTGGGGGGTGCTAATGAACAGTAAAAGAATCCAAAGCACAACCTGAGGGGAAAAGATGAAAGTTAAAAGGCCAGAGTATTAAAAAAGGGCTTGCTTGCTTTCATATGGTCGGAAATTAATCTTATTTTCACTCACGCTGGTGGTCTCCATGGACACACAAGAAAATATGCACACCTGGTTTGCCAACAATTACAGATTATACGTGTGTGTGTGTGGAATGCACACATATGTAAATCTTGGATTGTTTTCTGTTGTTTATCTTATTATATTCATTGCCAGAGAGAACACAGAACAGAGCTTCAGAAAATCTTGATTCAGTTCTTATTGTGAAAAATCACTTTATTCCTCTACACCTCAAAGAAAAGAATTTGACAAGATAAACTTCAAGTTACTTTCAATTCAAATTACACATGATTCTAAGTTTCCACAAGACTAGGGCTGAACTTCTCAAAATGGGAACTCCATATGGGACACTGGCTATTCTTCTCTCATATCAGGGTCACTATGTGAGGATATAAATAATAATCATCAATCATATAAGGAATTGATTCACTTTTTTAAAAGGATAACGTCTTGACCTCAATCTACTTTTCCAGACTAATTATATATCACTTTCTTTCCTATCTGATGTCATGGATTTATAACCTAGGGTCCATGAACTATTTTTAATGTAATGTATTTTTATGTAAATATATTCTGTCCTAATTGCTTTCAGAATTGCAATTCTGTGTATTTTATGCATTAAAATGTATTCTATGAAGCGGTCCATTAGCTTCACCAGTGTCCAGGAGAGAAGTAAAAAAACTCCTCATCTCTAATCTAGCTAAAATAACAATCAAGTTGATTCTCACTCATGGTTCTCTCTCTTCCATTTTTGTGCCTTTACACAGAGTGCCTTGCATACTTTGAAGATTTTTCCCTCAAATCCATATCTTAGAAGACCAATTTTTTTTCCCAAAACTCATTTTTTAGAACTACCTTCTATAAGAAGGTCTTTTCTTGGGTTCCCATTTCCAGTCTCCTCCACCCAATAGAATTTGGTGGTGGTGTTCAGTCATTTTTCAATTGTGTCTGACTCTACATGGCACTACTTGGGGTTTTCTTGGCAAAGATACTAAATCAGTTTGCCATTTCCTCCTCTGACTCATTTTACAGATGAGAAAATTGAGGCAATCAACATTAAGGGATGTGCTCAGGGTCATATAGTTACTAAGCATCTGAGGTCAGATTTGACTTCATGAAGTAGAATCTTCCTGACTTCTGTCACACTTTTCATTTTTTTTTATTTATTTTTAATACACATTGCTTTATGACTCATGTTGGGAGAGAGAAATCAGAAGAAAAGGCAAACTATGGGAGAGAAAAATAACAGAAAAAAGAAGTGAACACAGAATGTGTTGATTTACATTGAATCTCAATAGTTCTTTTTTTGGATGCAGATGTCATTTTCTGTCCAAAGACTATTGAGATTGCCTTGGTTCACTGAATTACTGAGAAGAATCAAGCTTTTCATAGTTGATTATCATATGTTCTTGCTGTTATTGTGTACAATGTATTTCTGGTTCTGCTTATTTTGCTCAGAATCAGTTCATGTAAATCTTTTCAGGCCTTTCTAAAATCACCTTGTTCACCATTTTTTATAAAACAATAATGTTCTATTACCTTCATATACTATAACTTGTTCAGTCATTCCCCAATTGATGGGCATTTACTTATTTTGCTACCACAAAAAGAGTTGCTACAAACATTTTTGCACAGGTGGGTCCTTTTTCCATCCTTTATGATTTCCTTGGGTTAGAGTCCCAATAATGGCACTGCTGAATCAAAGGGCATGCAGTTTGACAGGTGATAGTTCCAAATTGCTCTCTAGAATAGTTGGATCATTTCACAATTCTATCAACATTGCATTAATGTCCCAGTTTTCCCACATCTCCTCCAACATTCATCATTTTTTCCCTGTCATTTTAACTATTCTCAGAGTTATGAAGTGGTCTCTCAAAGTTGTTTTAATTTGCATTTCTCTAATCAATAGTGATTTAGAGCATTTTTTTCATGAGACTATACTTGGCTTTAATTTCTTCATCTGAAAACTGTCTGTTCATATCCTTTGACCATTTATCAATTCGGAAATGAATTGCATTCTTATAAATTTGACACAGTCCTTTATATATTTTAGAAATGAGACCTTTATCATAAATACTGGCTGTAAAGATTTTTTCCCAGCTTTTTAATCTTTGAGTTTCTGTTGGTTTTATTTGTACAAAAACTTTTTAATTTAATATCATCAAAGTTTTCCATTTTGCCTTTCATAATGTTTTCTAGTCCTTTTTTCGTCATACATTTCTCCCTTCTCCAAAGATGTGACAAGTAAATTATCCCTTGCTCTCCTAATTTGTTTATGGTGTTATGCTTCATGCCCAAATCATGTACTCATTTTGACCTTATTTCAGTATGGGGTGTGAAATGTAGGTCTATCTCAAGGTTCTGACATATTATTTTCCAGTTATCCCAACAATTTCCAACTCTATTTCTTAGCCAGTACTAAATGGTTTTGATGACTGTTGCTTTATAACTTACATGTGGGTCTGCTACTGCTAAGCCACTATCCTGTTTTTTTTTTTTTTTATTAATTCCCTTGATATTCTTGACTTTTTGTTCTTATAGAAGAATTTTTTATTATTTTTTCTAGTTCTATAAAATACTTTTTGGCAGTTTGATTGATATGACACTGAACAAGTAGACCAAGACAGAATTATCATTTTTTTATATTAGCTACCCATGAGCAATTGATATTTTTCCAGTTGTTTAGATCTGACTCTATTTGTGTGAAAAGTGTTTTATAACTGTATTCATATAGTTCCTGGGTTGACCTTGGCAGGTAGACATACAAATATTTTATTTTTCTACAGTTATTTGAAATGGAATTTCTCTTTCTATCTTTGGCTGATGGCTTGCTGAGGATATATAGAAATGCTGATGATTTGTGTGGGTTTATTTTATTACCTTCAACTATGCTAAATCTGTTGACTGTTTTAAGTAGTTTTTTGGATGATTTTTTAGTATTCTCTAAGTAGATCATCATTTTATCTGCAAAGAGTGATAGTTTTATTTCCTCATTGCCTGTTCTAATTCTTTAAATTTATTTTTCTTCTCATTGCTAAAGCCAACATTTCTAGTACAATGTTGAATAATAGTAGTTATAGAGGGCATCTTTGTTTCACTCCTGATATTATTGGGAATGCATCTGGTTTCTCTCTATTACAAATAATGCTTGCTGTTGGTTTTAAATAATACTATTTATTATTTTAAGGGAAGCTCCCTTTATCCCTGTGCTTTAGTGTTTTTAATAGGGATGGGTGCTGTACTTTGTCAAAAGCTTTTGCTGCATTTATTGAGACTATTATGATTTCTATTGCTTTTGTTATTTATATGGTCAATTATGGTCTTAAGTTTTCCTGATATTGAACCAACCCTGCATTCCTGGTATAAATTCCCCTTGGTCATAATGTATCATCCTGTTGATAAGTTACTAAAATCTCTTTGCTAATATTTTATTTAAATTTTTTGCATTGATATTCATTAGGTATTCATTAGATCAGTCCAGATTGGTCTATAATTTTCTTTCTCTCTTTTGGCTCTTCCTGGTTTAGATGTTAGTGCCATATTTATTTCATCGAAGGAATTTGTCAGGCCTCTTTATCTATTTTTCCAAAAAGTTTACATAGTATTGGAATTAATTGTTCTTTAAATGTTTGGTAATATTCACTTGTAAATCCATCAGGTCCTGGAAATTTTTTCCTAAGGAATTCATTAATGACATGTTCAAATACTTTTTCCAAAATGGAGCTATTTAAGAAATTTATTTTCTCTTCTATTAATCTGAACAAACTCTACTCATTTTGTACCAAGCCATGCCCCATCCATTTATCTAACATTTACTTTGAATATAATTGTCACGGACTTATAAATGTGTGTCATCTCCTCTAATAGAATGCTAGCTCCTTGAGTCCAAGAGCTATTTCAGTTTTGTTTTCATATCATCATTTTCTAGAGCAAGACTTAATAATTGCTTGCTGATAGTTTGAATAAAAGATTTGAAATAGAGAATGTGTTCAAGAGAAACAAAATCTTTTTGTTCTGACTTCTACTAACCTGAGTTAACACCACCAACACTAAAATCCTGGCTTTGATCAAGAGATTCTATAATTTGTGATGGAGGACACAAGAGGTTATGATAAACAGATTTGCTTTCTTCACACATAGTCATCTCTCATCTTTTTAAAAGCTTTAAAAATAATCTTTCCACACCTATTAAAACAAATAAAAAAATAATAATGACACTTAAGACTTTCTGAAAAATCATCTTTTTTCCCTGTAGAGCACAAAGTATGTAAATACATCTCACTAACCTTTCTCACTAAGATTGTTATAAATAAAAAGAATTATTTAGTATTGAGAATTAAATGAAAACTCAGAATTTAGTTGTTGTATATTAAAAGCAGTCTTCTCTCAGAGGCCTAATGATTGAGGAAAATTGTAAAGTCTCCAAAATGTAGCTGGTAAATTCTATATTTTTCCCAAAACTAATTCAATTTTTTTTATTCTTTTAAGAATTCTAAATTATACTATCATACATTTGAAATTTGAAAGGGCCTTAAAAGCCTTCCTATACAACCTCTTCATTTTATAGCTATAGAAATTGAGAAATTTAATGACTTGACCAGGAACACACAGTTAATAAGTGTCAGAGGTACAATCTTAAGCCAGGTTTTTCTGATTACAAGTTCAGTTCCTTAGCCCATTTGCCACACTTTCTTTCATAACTTGCTTCTCAGCCTACCTTTTTCATTATTTTTTTTCTCATGTTATACTTACATAGCAAATCTCATTTTCATTGTTACTTGCTAAAATTTTCATCTCATCAAATTAGAAGAAATTTCAAAGCCATATATAATCCAACCATATACTTAAAAAAAACTATTTTGTTTCCCCCAATTATACATAAAACAGTTTTTCATCCAGTTTATTATTGTTTTTCAAGTTTTGAGTCAAAATTCTAACCCTCCCTGCTCCCTCTTCTTTCCCCCTTATCCCTGAGACTGTAAGCAAGCTGATATAGATTATACATGTACAATCATATAAAACATTTCCACATTAGTCATTTCATGCAAAAAAAAAAAAACTCAAACAGAAAAAGAAAGCTAAAAATACTATACTTCCATCTTTATTCAGATGATATCAATCGTTTCTCTGGAGTCAGATAGCGTTTTTCATGATGAATCCTTTGGAATTGTTAGATCATTTCATTGCTTGAAAATAACTAAGTTCATTCAGAGTTGATCATCGTACAATACTGTTGTTACTATACACAACATTCTTCTTGGTTCTGCTTACTATACTTTCCATCAGTTCATGTGAGTCATTCTAGTTGTTGTTTTTTCATTATCCAGCTTGCCATTTCTTATAACATAATAATAGTATTTCATTGCAATCATATTCCCCAACTTATTCAGCCATTCCCCATTTATTATCATGCCTTCAATTTCCCATTCTATTTTTTTGTTTTAAAATAATAGCTTTTGATTTTTTTCTTTTGTAATAATATTTTATTTTTCCAAATGTAAGCAAAAGTAGTTTTCAACATTCACATTCACAAAACACTGTATTCCAATTTTTTCTTTTTTAAAAGTTTTTTTTATTGTCTAAATATATGCATAGATTGTTTTCAACATTCACTCTTGCAAAACCTTGTGTTCCAAATTTATTTTCTCCCTCCTTTCCCTCCTACCTCTCCCTTAGATGGCAAGTAATCCAATATATATTAAACATGTGCAATTCTTCTATTCATATTTCCACAATTATCATGCTGCACAAGAAAAAATCAAATCGAAAAAAAGGAAAAAATGAGGAACAAAACTATTTTGCAAAATACATGCAAAAAATAATTTTCAACATTCATCCTTGAAAAATCCCATGTTCCAAATTTTTCTCCCTCCCTTCCTGAGACAGCAATTCTTAATCACCACAAAAAGAGCTGTTATAAATATTTTTGTACAAAAAGGCTCTCCTCCCCTCCCCTCTTTAATCTCGTTGGGATACAGATTTAGTACTGGTATTGCTAGATCAAAGGGCATACACGGCTTTACAGCCCTTTGGGCATAGTTCCAAATTGCTCTCCAGAATTAGTCCATTCATTCTTGAATAAGAATTCCCTCTACAATATCTCCAGCAAGTAATCATGTAGCTTATGTTTAAATACCTTCCATGATAACTACTTTATCAGAAAGCAGAGTATCCTAAATTAAACCTACACTTTTGTTTTTGTTTTTTTATTTGTGTTAATTCATAAGATCATAGATTTAAAAATTTAAGAGAACATAAATATCCTCCTTCCATCCCATTTAATGATGAGAATGAAATTGAATCCCAAAGAACCAAGGAAATGCCTTGTCTAAGGTAACAGAGATAATAATTAATAGAGTTGAGTTGCTTCAAAAACTTGAATATCCATTATGTCTCTTGAAACCTCCTGTTACCCATGTTAAACATATCCAGTTCAGGCCATTTTTCATGACACAATCACGACGCAATCTCTTTGCTACCCTTTTGTTCCTTCTTATGGATGCTCTCTAGCATATCAAATATCTTTTCTAAAATATAGCAGCCAAATAGGACACAATATCTCAGATATATCTTGATCAAGACAGAATAGAGCAAAAGAGAAATGAAAAAAAAAATCACCTTCTGAGTCTTGGACAAATGCCTCCTCATATTCAGTTGAAAAACTCATTAGCCTTTTTAAGCTGCCCTATAAAAGTGAATCACTGAGCAGTAATCTTTAAAACTATCTGACAGCTAAACATAGAGGTCTCTGACACAGAAATTTGGATTCCTACCACTATTTGGCCTTTATGGCACTTTAAACTTCTTTTTGGCTAAGGAATATATATTATTTGGCAAATCTTATGACAGTAACTAGAGAACTAAGTTGGAGAGGCAAAAAGTTGAGGTGTTGGTCCAGGATCTGTGCGCTTTCTCAAAATCTGACTTTTTGGAAAATCAATATCAATATGATGAAATAGAGGTTGTTCATATTAATTTTATGCTGATATTCAGCCAACCAATTGTTGTCATTCACTTTTTAAAGACCTTGATCAAAATTTATTATTTTAAATTTTTACTCAAATGGTCACAATCTAAGACATATGTCTCCTCTGTCTTTTGATAGAAATGCTTTTAAAAGTTAATAAGTAATTAAAAGAGCTTTGCAAACTTTAAAGCATTATATAAATGTGTTAGGGCAACTAAGTTCCACAGTGGATAGAGTGACAGATCTGGAGTTAGGAAGACTCCTCTTTCAAATATGACCACAGGCATTTCTTAGCTGTATGACTCTGGGAAACTCACTAAGCCCATTTGCCTCAGTTTCCTTATAAGTAAAATGAATTGAGAAAAAATGAGAAGTCTATACATTGTATCTTTGCCAAGAAAACCCCAAGGGGATCACTTAGTCAGACAACAATGAAATGATTGAATAACAACAGATTCTCAAGGATTAAAAAAGTTCCTATGCATGAGAAATTGGTCTATTCTGTTTGATTCTGGAGGCAGGAGGTTCTGCTGGGTAGAAGTTGCAAAGAGGGCAGATTTGACATTAGGAAGAAATTTCTAAAAATGTAAATAATTTTTCCCTGATAATATCTCCCCTTCTCTCTCTTACATCCCAGTCAGTTGTGGATTTCAAATAAAAGCCGGATTTTTTTTTTTTACGATTAATAAATCAATCAAAAAGCATTGAAGGGTAAGGGCTGGACTAGATGGCATTTTCTAATTCTGTGACTGGAAGTTCTTTAAAGGGGAAATTCCATTTATTTACTTATAATTTTTACATAACAATTTTCATTTATTTATCATCATCATTTCTATTATTTTGTTGAAACATTTTCTGATTCTTTAGATATAGATGTTTGGATGATCTTGAATTTCACTTATCTGACTCTGTTCTTCCTCTGGTCTAAGAGGAGTGAATGTTGCAAAACATATCAGTTTCATGTTCCACTTCAAGCCATCACTTATAAAAATATCTCCCCTTAGGGTTCAATGTCCAGCATAGGTAATAACTATCTAGCAAGATGAGAAGAAGAAGACTGCATTTGCATTGCAAAGAAATACTGCCCCAGATGCTATCCGTTTTCAAAAGCAAATAAAAGAGATATTCTAGCAGAGGAGGTGACTTGCAGAATGGTATAGCATCTGTTTTCTATGGATTTTTCTTTTTTACAAGAAGCCCCATTGCAGCAAAACCAGAGTGAGGAAAACTGGGAAGCCACGAGTTTTAGCCAGTCACACTATTGCATGAGAAATAGAACAGGGCCATTGTGATTAAGACGACAAAATAGTAGGCTTTTTTTTAGAACATAAATCTGACTCACAGGGAAGATAAAAGAACTCTCTTTTGATAGCCAGAATTTATTATGAAATTATATTCAGACCCAGCCTCTCCAGTAACCAGGAAAGCCAGGTGATGGTTACTCCCGTCATGATTTAAATCCATGCTAGCAGTGACAGTGCCTAAACAAATAGTCTCTTTACATTTCGCTATAGCCATTAATAATATAATGGTTCCAATCGGCCCACCGTCATCTTTTAATGAAGGTTTGTTTAGCTAACAAGGATTGGGAAAGGGGAACAGAAAGGAAGAGACAGAAAGATAAGGGAATGCTGAGAATCTATATGGCAGTATGGAATTGGAATAAGTATTTTGGAACTGACATCAAGGAAATTAATGAAGAGGAAATGTTATTGACAAATCTGTCCAAAGCAGATATTATTTTTGCTTTGGGCCTTCTTATCATTATTACTTATTTCACTGAAAAGGGAAGGAAAAAACTCAAGCAAAGAGAGAGAAAAGAACAGGAGGGAAAAAAAGAAGAATATTTAATTTTGACCTCTGCTTTAAAGAATTCCCAAGGATTAAATTTATCAACTGAGGCCACCCAAGTCCTATTTCAAAACTCTGCCCAACTGAGGGAAACAGAAGATCCAAAGCATATGAAGCTCTCTGAAACTCTGAAAGCAGAGTATCTAATTTCAGCAACTGCAAAGAGCCAGCAGCAAGTTCAGTTCAGATAGTTTTAAAGGACATTCACTATCCAGGGGTTTCAGATGCATCTTTAATCATTTCTCTTTCTCCCTTACTGTTCAAAACCAATATTAGAATTCAACTGTCAGGGTAAAAGCAGAAAACAACATTCACGATCTGATTCAAGAGGTAATAGGATATAGTACAATGTAGTGGGGAGCTGCAACAAAAGCATCATTAATAACACACATACACATACAACAAAACACACAAAAATCCTTGTACTGTAAATTAGGGAGCCTAGAATGCTATCTTGTTCATCCTTCATTCTTGAAGAGAATCAATGACATCAGGAGGGTATTAGCTTGACTTTCATGTGGATTGGATTTAAGTGAGGCAAGACTGTGTAAAGAGTCATCAACATCCTGTACCAAGACATAGGTCAGGATGATGAGATGGCCCTGGGGAATGCTATAAAGGGAGCCAGTTGAAGAAATTTGGAATATTTAACATATAGAGGATGAGACTCGGGGATATATGACAGGTGTCTCCATGTACCTAAAGGATTGTATTGTGGGAAAATTAATCTTATTATACTTATCATCAGTGAGTAGAACAAGAGCAATCAAAAAAGGTTGCCAAGATGGGGATTTAGACACAACATAAGGAAAATATCCTAACAAATGGAGCTACTCAAAAATGAAATGGGCTTCCTTGAAAAGTAAGCACCGGTAAAGATCTAGATGGAAAACCTACATATTGGCCCTAGGTGTAAGCTGGTTTCTCAGTTTCCTTCTAACTCTGAGAAGCCACAATTACACTCCTACCAGGTGCTTCCTGGCTTTTGGCTCCATCTTTAATTTTATTGGGCCTTGTCTATAAAATGAATACCCGGTTTAATGAAGAGAGCAGGGAATTGAGACTGATATGATCCAGAATCTCATTCCTAGTCTATCATTTGCTTGTTCCTGAAGGTTTATTCAAGTCATCTCCCTTGTTTCAGCTTTCATTTCCTCATTTTTAGAGTGAAAGTGCTGGATCAGATTGTCTCTAAAGATCTATGCCAGATCTCAATTGTGACAGCTCTAAGTCACAATACAAAAACCACAGCATAAGAATTGAAAAACAAAATATTTTAAATACATCATGGGATAGAATATTATAATAATCATGGGATCTAGTATGAGCAGAATTATAATAATATATTCCTTGAGGACAAAGACTAATTTTTCTTTTGCCTTTTACCCATGGGGCTGGGCATATAGTGAGTGCTTAATAAATATTTGGTGATTGTTTAATGGTAGTTCAATCGGAACATTTTCCAGATAAGTCAGAGAAATAGAACAGTTGAAATTTAAATCCAAGCCATGTAACTACAAGAACAAGTATATTTTACACACACACACACACACACACACACACACACACACACACACATACAGACACACACACACACACACACACATACACACACACAAATCTTACTTTGGAATTTAATAATTGCCCTTTATGTAATTCTTTAAAGTATCTTATTGGTTAGAAAACTCTTTGAAGTTAATACTCCAAGATTTTAATGGATTTGTTATCATTAATGAGAGGTGCCTCTCCAATGATGAACATTTTAAATCATCCCCATGCCTTTTTCTGTGTGATACTTACTCATATCATTCAAGTTTTCTCTCTATATTATCTTCAGATAATATACCCAGGTTTGGGATAAAGTAAGCTTCTTTCCATTCTTTTGGCATTGTATGATTACCAGTAGAGCACATAAACAACCTAATAGTTATTAGTCCTCATTTTTTTCCCTTGTGTGTTTCCTGATGACCTTCTTTATACTATTTCTCCTTGATAATTCATTTTGTCACAGTCTCTTTATGTCCATCATGTGTTACTCCATTGCCCAATGAAACAACATGAAATGAGTTGTTTCAATGAACCTTGAACAAGTAACAAAAAAGGAACTATAGATAAAAGCAGGTCAAGAAGAGGGTCAGGGAGAATTATCATTGCCCCTTTCTGTACTCTGACAACATATTGTATTATCCCATTTTACAGATGAGGATACTAAATCTCAGAGAGGTTGCTTAACTTGCCCTAGTAAGGTTTTTTTTTAAATTTTTTTATTTAATAATTACTTTATATTGACAGAATTCATGCCAGGGTAATTTTTTTTTACAACATTATCCTTTGCACTCGTTTCTGTTCCAATTTTTTTCCCCTCTCTCCCTCCACCCCCTCCCCTAGATGGCAAGCAGTCCTTTATATGTTTGATGTTGCAGTATATCCTAGATACAATATATGTTTGCAGAATCGAACAGTTCTCTTGTTGCATAGGGAGAATTGGATTCAGAAGGTATAAATAACCCGGGAAGAAAAACAAAAATGCAGATAGTTCACATTCGTTTCCCAGTGTTCTTTCTTTGGGTGTAGCTGCTTTTGTCCGTCATTTATCAATTGAAACTCAGTTAGGTCTCTTTGTCAAAGAAATCCACTTCCATCAAAATATGTCCTCATACAATATCATTGTCGAAATGTATAATGATCTCCTGGTTCTGCTCATTTCACTTAGCATCAGTTCATGTAAGTCTCGCCAGTCCTCTCTGTATTCATCCTGCTGGTCATTTCTTACAGAACAATAATATTCCATAACATTCATATACCACAATTTACCCAGCCATTCTCCAATTGATGGGCATCCATTCATTTTCCAGTTTCTAGCCACTACAAATAGGGCTGCTACAAACGTTTTGGCACATACAGGTCCCTTTCCTTTCTTTAGTATCTCTTTGGGGTATAAGCCCAGTAGAAACACTGCTGGATCAAAGGGTATGCACAATTTGATAATTTTTTGTTGCCCTAGTAAGTTAAGTTAAAAAGTAGGAGAAGGCTGCAAATCAAGGTCTTAAAAAACTTGAATTCTAGCACTTCAGGTCCTTTCAGAGGTGTCCTGGAGCTAGCTCATACTAGTGTGAGCATTTATGCCTCAAAAATCAGCAAATATATATCTGTTCCAGGAAACAGGAAGGCCCAAGTTCAAATCCAGTTTCAGACACTTACTAATTATGTGACTCTGGATAAGTGACTTAACTCTACTTGTCTCAGTTTTTTCCATCTGTAAAATGATCTGGAGAAAGAAATAGAAAACCACTTCGGGATCTCTGCCAACAAAACCCCAAGTGGGGGCACAAAGATCTAGACAGGACTGAAACGATGAACAGCAACAACACAAAAAATCAGCTTCATCCATGATACTACAAAATTGGGATTCCTACAGAATAAGTCTGACCTTCCCATTCTCTTACTCTAGAAAGGTCAATGATTCCTTGTTGCCATTAAGATCAGTTGCAATATTTTTTGTCACTTTAAACATTTAAAAATCAAGTCTCCGCTGATCTTCTCAGGATGATTAGATGTTATTCCCTGATGTAAATTTTACTTTCCATCATATCTGCGGTCTCTGAGTTTCTGCATAATCTGTTCCCCATTCCCTCTACCTATAGCTATCATCTTTCTTTAGGGCTCAGTGATCATGGCGCTTTTTCCAAGAGGTTTCTCTAAAATGCTCTAATACCAAAGGTTTGGGGGTTATGGAAATATGGAAAAAAAGAAGAACTTTGGAGAAATCTAGCCCAAATCTCTCATACTGTAAATGAGGAAACTGAGGACCAGGGAAATAAAGGAATAATAATAATAACAACAATAATGCTTCTGATGGTAGTGGTTATGAAAATGATGATTTTTATCATGCATATAATACTTTAACATTTACAAAATGCGTTATATGCATCATATCACTTGATGCTCACAACAAATCAATGAGATAGTGTTATTATTATAAACCGTTTTGCAAATCAAAATAATTAGATCAAGAGAGACAAAGTGATTTGTTCTATTTTATTCACACAGTCTGAGACCAAATCAAGCTCAGGACTTCTTGCCACTAAATCTAACACTTTGTTGTAATATTGTAAAATACAATATTTGTTGTAATAAAATGAAGTGAGTTTTTCAAAATTGTGTTGGTTAAATTTGTCAATCAACTCAATTGCAGGTCCCATGATACCTAGCCTAGTGTTGCTATGGTTACATCATCCAATTGCCATGTCATTATTGTCCACATCCCCCATGTCCCCCAAAATATTTTATTTTGTATTGATCTTTTATTTATTTACCTCTTAATATACCACATCTCTCTATGGTAGAAAGTAAACTCACAGAGTTTATATAATGGAAGTTATCTGTACAGAGTGAATAAGAGCATATTTATATGCTTGGAACTAAGGTGACTCTCACAGTCAGAGAGAAAATCCTGTTTTGTGTGTGTGTATGTGTGTGTGTCTGTGTGAATGTTTGGGTATGTGTATATATATATATATATATATATATATATATATATATATATATATATATATGTGTGTGTGTGTGTGTGTGTGTGTGTGTGTGTGTGTGTGTATGTATATGTATGTATTTTTAAAGAGCTTGCTGAAAGCTATGAAAACTGTCTGGAGTCTAGGAAATTACAAGATAGACTTGATTTGCCAGAAGATGGAACCTTATAATTTTTGAAAATTAAAACTAAAAAATAAACCCCAAAAGATGAAGTGATTTAATATCCCTAAATGTTTTTAAGCAATTTATTATTTATTTAATTGATTTTGTATAGGTAGCAACATAATTAAGGATTGATGATTTGGATGGTATAGGAATTTCTTTCATGTACACTGTATCTCAACTTATCTACAATCCATTAGCTAAATCTTAGAGAGCTGCCTGCAACACAGAGGCATTAAGGGATTTGCATAATATCACACGTGGCAATATTGAAAAGCAGATTCTGCTGATTGAAAGTCCAGTATTTTATATAATATCACAAACTATTTTTCTATATACATACACACAATGTGAATATGTATGTCTGTATATATATCTATATCTATATGTATATATATATGTAGAGAGAGAGAAAGAGAGAAGAGAGAGAAAGAAAGAGAGAAAGAATGAGAGAGAGAGAGAGAGAGAGAGAGAGAGAGAGAGAGAGAGAGGAGAGAGAAGGAGAGAGAGAATATTTTTGGAAGAGGGTAGGAGAAAGGGGGACTGGACTTGTAATTCCATTTCATTATTTTATAGAATTGTAGCTGAAGAGACTCCCTAGACTCACACAGTACAGATATTGTACTTCAAGTTTTGATCCTCGAGGAATGCCTGTAGTAATAAGATGTCAAATGACTAATCTGGGATCACACAGACTAACTATGCTAGAATTCGAACTTGAATCCAGGTCTTCTTGACTTTGAGGCTTGTTTTCTATCAACACTACCATATTGCTTCTTTGTTTTGTAAACAATTTTTTTTTTGCTTTAAATGTTTGTTTTCTTTTATTTTTCCTAAATATGTGGCTTTTATATATGCTGCTACAATTTACACATATTATGCTATTCTATCCTCTTCTGAAAAAGTTAGGGAGAGCAATACAATTCTGGTTTTACAAAATAAGAAAGCAAAAACTAAAATAGTTGTAATGAACTGTCCCAGGTTCTACAGCTCATAAACACAAAGCTGCCTGTCCCTTCTAATTCTAAAGCAATGTTCTTTCCACTCCATCACATAAACACTTTGTGTTATAAATGTGTTTGTTTGTTTTTTTAGTATATGTAATTTTTAGTACCTGTGACTTCCTGAAAAACAAACTCTAGCACAAGGTCATCAAATATATTAATAACCTGCCACCCCATACTACCCTCAGTCTTAAAAATCTAAGTAAAAAAAGAAGATATCTGGAGATTTACTAGCTGCTTCCTTCACACACACAATAAAGATTCATCCCTAAAGAACATCTAAAGGCCTGCTTTACCATGGAACAGGACCTCATTTTTACCCTGAAAAGCAACACTAAAAAAAACAAGACACTAAGAATCTGAGAAAAGAAACGAAATGGAATTTAAAGAGAAAGAAAAGAGGCTGAGTTTTACTAAATTACAATTTAATCAAAGAACATTTTTAAAGTTTCTCCAATAGATCTGACCTAAGCATAAAATATCCCATGCCCTTTAGAAGACTATTTTATTGGGTTTTAGGGATGGCTAAGATGTAACCAGATAAGTCTTTTAAGAGTAATAAGGGTGGAAAAGGCATATAACATGATCTAGTAGGACTAGAATTTCGGGTGTGAAGGCTTGTAATGATCTTTTCTGGGATGATCTGAAACTTTGGTGTCTCCTCAACTTTCACCTGTGGTTCCAAGAAGTCTTAATAGACCCAGTGGCCATACCCCTTAAAACTGGGTCTGCAGAAATCTAGGCCAGGTTGAGAATAACCAATATGTTTCCAACACATAAGTTAGGGGACGATCTACTCTAAACACAAGACTCCCCCAGCAGAATGGACAGATGAGAACATTTTTTTTAAACGAATGACAATGAAGGCAGCTGAAGCAGGTATTATGGAGAGCTTAGAGCTTAATCAGGAATCAAAGACATCAAAGTCATCCACTGACTCCTGAGCCATCAGCAGTTATCTCGATTTTTGTCTAGCTACTAGACTTTGATAACTGTGGGAGAGAATGAGACTTATGATTTCTGGTGAATCCACGTCATTTAAATCCAATTTAAGCAAGAAATAACTTCATTGTGTTATTGGATGTCTTCAAAAATGAAGGACACAAAATAATAAGTATTTCTAAGGAATGGTTATCAAAAATTATAGTTTCTACTCTACTGAGATTCAGATTGAATTAAGATAGGCTTTAAGTATACAAGATCATATTCTCCTCTATTCAGATTAAGGCACAGATATAATGCTGTCACTATATTTTAGAAAAACAAAAACTGGGACACAAAAAGAGGCTAAGAGGAGGACAATAAATATTGACTGACTGATGGAATAGTAATGACCCTTTATGCACACTGTATAATGATTATTTGAAGGAATTTAGGATGCTAATCCTGGAGAAGAAAATTTTTTTTGTTTTGTTTGTTTTTTGTGAAGGGAGCTGGCAAGACACTTATATAAGGACATGGAAATAGGACTATATTTTCAGGGTTAGAAGAGTCCATATAAGTCAATTAGTCCATTCATTATGTTTTTGTTATTGTTTGTTTTTCACATTTGGTTGCCTTGTGGATGAGGGAATCAACCTTATTTTGCTTGGCCCCAAAGAACAAAATTAAGAGAAAAGGGCAAAAATTCCAAAGGCAGACTTAGAATGAATGATGTCAGAAAAGACAGCTCAATGAGAGCTGTCCAAATCTGGAATGAGGACCACAGAAAATGGTGCTTGTCTCTTTCTTGGAGATCTTTGCCTAAGATAAAATGACTCATTGGGAATGCTGTAGAAAGAATCATAAAATCATGGAATCTTAAATATATGTCTGGAGCTAGAAGGGACCTCAAAGATTTATTTATTTTTGGTAAGATGTATGGTAAGGGCAGCTAGAAGAAGTGGTGCACTGGATAGAGTGCCAGTCCTCCAGTCAGGTAGACCAGACTTAAAATACAATCTCAGACAATTATTAGTTGTGGGATCCTGGACAAGTCACTAATCTTGTTTGCTTCAGTTTCCTCATATATAAAATGAGCTAGAAGAGAAAATCACTCCTGTATTTTTGCCAAGAAAACCTTAAATACAGAAACAAAGAGTCAGATATGATTGAAAATCCATTAAACAATAAGCATTGAAGAAATTGATTGGCCATTGAAATTCATTTCTTTCAACTCAAAAATCTGTGATATTAGAATCTCTAAAAATTTTCTTTTATGTTAAATTGGGAGGAGGGAGAGTTTATGGATTTATAAGCTGAGTGACCCTGTTTTTGCCTCAGTTTCCTCAACTATAAAACAACTAACATCACTTATCTCATAGGGACAAATGAGATGATATTCATAAAGCCCAATAATACATAGTAAATATTATATAAGAATTCTTTCCCCTGAATCCAAGTTGTATCTTCTTAGAGGAAAGCCTCAAAGATCATCATTTAGCAGTGTACGCTCCAACTTCATTTATCTAGAATTTAGATTAACTTCCTCCAGGTTAAAGATAAAGAAGCTTTACTGAATCAATTTTTAATGACTCTTATTCTGGAATCTTTTAAAAAACTTCTTTTATTTTTTAAATGATAGTGTCACAGTTCAACAGTTCCCCCTCTCAACCACCCTGTACCCCATAAACACACATAACACATTCACAGGGATTCTTAGCCTAGGCCCTATGTTGTTTGTCTTCTCAACTTACACTTATTTTCATTAAGACACACATTTTCTTGTGGATGCAGACTGCTAGGAGTTTAAGGGAATTCATGTGATTGGGGTGGAGTGGAGGACTGAGAGTCAGTGTAATAAGTATGCTTGTAAGGTTTACTAGAAAGTTCATTTTGAAATTTATTGGGGATAAACTTTAGTCTTCTCCTAAAGCTGGCTTCATTTCAGTATTCCTCAAGTATCCTTTGGAAAACACATTTGATAGCCTTCTATAAAGATAAGAATATCTTAAGCCTAGAAAAGGAGCCTAATACTTTAGGCTCCCATCATCCTCCCATCAGCCAGATTGGAAATACTTTCCTTGTTACAGCAATAATAGAGAATGTAGGAGAATTCAAGATGGCTTAGCTTGGGATGTCATCAATATTACCCTGCTTTTCATAAATTAATGTCCTTTTTTACAGGATTTCAAAGGAAATTGGTCTTTGTAGAACAATATCTGCTTGGCTCTCCAGTTATCCCTGAAAGGAAATTAAACCATTATTATTATTATTGGGTGATGTTGTTCATTTACTCAACTGATAGAGGCCTAGCAGCTTTTGAATGGGATTAGGTGCTTTAATGGATTAATACATGCTGGCTGAATGTAATGAGAAGAAAAGCCAGAGCCTAATTCTTATCAGCTTGGCAGAGCTGGGACCAGATTTTTGCAGGACAGTAATGCTATAGTTTGTAACAGTCACCTAAACAAAAGAATACATTTGGCAGATTAAAAAAATATATACTCGTGAAGGACATAGAAGGGAAGAGAGATGAGTTAAAATAAATGGAAATATAAAGAACAAAATGAAGAAAAAGAAAAGGAAGGAAGGAAGGAAGGAAAGGAGGAAGGAAGGAAGGAAGGAAGGAAGGAAGGAAGGAGTGAGGGAGGAAGGAAAGAAGGAAGGGAGAGAGGAAAGGAGGGATGGAAGGAGGGAGGAAGGAAGGAAAGGAAGGGGGAAAGAAAGGAGGGAGGGAGGGAAGGAGGAAGAAAGGAAGGGAGGAAGGAAGGAAGGGAAAGAGGAAGGAAAAAGAAAGGAATGAAGAAAGGGAGGAAGAAAGAAAGGAAGGAAAGGAAGGAAGGAAGGAAAGAAAGAAAGGAGGGAGGAAGAAAGAAGGAAGGAAGGAAGAAGAGAGGAAGGGAGGGAGGAAGGAAGGGAGGAAGTGAAGAAGAAAAGGAAAAAAAAAAAAACATTGACAAAGTAGGGAGATCAGTTGTTTTTATTTTGTCCCAGATATCATTATTAATCAATTTAAACCTAATACATGGAGTACCTCTCACATCTCTCACATCTCTATGAAAGTGTCTTCTGCCTGATCAAGAACTCTTAATGGACTTTCTAGAGATGACAAAATAAAATAACACAGCACTAAAAATTCAAATAACTCAGAGAAGAAAATCTGATTTATAAACTTTTTTCTTTTACCAAACATAGACATTAAAACTGAACTACTCATCTGGATTAAAAATAATAGGAGAATAAGCAAATTTAGAAAAAAAATTAAAGATTTAATGATGTCCTATTCCTACAGAGTAAATTTCATACTCCTTAACTCATCATACATCCTAACAATTAAAAATTTTGTTCAAATTGTGTACTAACCTTTGACTTTTTGTTTTATTCCACATAAACCTTTCCCATTAATTAATCACATAAATTAATCTAGTTATTGTCATACTAATATCTCTTTATTGTCCATCTTAACCTTTCCATTTGGGCTAAATTTCTGAATTATGTATACTCGAAAGTTCATCTCAGTGTCATATTCCACATAAGTCTCCTCTAACTACCACAACGCATGGTCATTTTTTCCCCTTCTAAATTCCTGCAGCACTTATTATCTGACCATCCATTGAATATTGTTGTTGTATGTGCCAGAGTAGATTGTAAATTCTTGGAGGGATGGACTATAACTTACAATTTATTGTATAACCCACAGAAGATGGATTAAACCCTAACTTTAAAGAAAATAACAATCCTAGAATATCCTTAAATCCTACAGGAACATTCACAAAATTTTCAGAGGGAAGTATTACTGTCTGGTGAAATTTATTGCAATGGATTCTACTACTGAATCCTAATTTTTTGATCATACTCAATACATAGAATCTGAGTGTAACCTTTTTTTTTTCCTTGCAGTTGTTTACTTTCTTTTCTAGTTTTAATTCTGAAACCTGGATGGAAAATGTATATTTAATCACTCAATCCTCTTGAGCTTCAGTGAGAAGACATAGGTGACTTTGTGAAGTTCACATCTTTTTTAAGATCCCCTCCCCTACCCAGAAGGGAAAAAAGTTGAAAAGTTAAACCAAAATTTCAGTGTCCCCCAGCCATCATTCTGTTCTGCCCCTATTTTCAATAAGTTGAACTGGTTCAATTATCGGTTGTAATGAAGGCTGTAATGGATTCAAGGTTGACTGATTTCTAACCATTTAAAAACAAATAAATAGAAAGATAATGGAAAGGCTGTTGGTTTTTCTCTCTTAACAAGAATCCCCTCTCTAGTCTTGCATTCATACTAGGAGTTCACCATGTTATGGCCTACACTATATGAATACTGGTAAGGATCAGAACAATAGAACATCATATGAATTTGTGGGAAGTCCTGTCACAGAATTATGGGTATTTGGTGATTCAATTGTCCATCCGATGGCAGAAGCTTACATTAAGAGCTGCATTGAACTATGGAGAGCAATAGTTTAATACAGTCATTATGTAGATGTGAAAACTGAAGCCCAAATAGATTAAGTAACTTACTCAGAGCCACAGAAATATTAAGTGATAGAGGCTTGATTTGAGCAGAGAGTTGGTTACATAATCCAAAACAGAAAGTATAAATATATGAATGGATGAAAAAATAATCATTTATTCCTCATTATATTCCCAGAACGATGCTAAGTACCAGGTCACAAAATAGAAAATGCAAAAATAAATCTTGTCTTTGAAGAAAAGAAAGCAAACAGCAGAAATGAAATCAGAAAGGAGCATTTTGGTCTTGGAATTTACAGGAATGGTAGTGGGAATACAGGAAAGTCAATTGACACACTCCACCCAAGAACATTGGCAGAGATGATTTTGATCATGGTTAATGCTTCCAGACACTAGAAGAAGATGGGAAGAAATATAACTGACATGGGAAAAAATGTTGAGTTTGTGAGTAGAAAGATAGAGAAAACGGAGTGAAGTGAGCATGGGGTGTTCTTGGGGGAAAAGGGAGTGGGAAAAGGGAGGATAATGTCAATTTCTTTGGAGATACACACAATTTTCTTACTCATATTTTTCTTACTCAATTTTCTCACTCAATAAACTAGTCAACTATCAAATTTCTACTCTTTTTGGTCACATATTTAATTAGGTTGTTTTTATAACACTCACAATATCTTTATATATGTGTGTACATGTATGTATGTATGTGTGTGTGTGTATAAATGGCTATTGTTCAGTCATTCAGTCATGTCCAACTCCATGGACCATAGCATGTTTAATAATACTCTCCAATGGGTTTTCTTGGCAAGGATATTGGAGTGATTTTCCATGTTCTACTCCATTGGATTAAGGCAAACAGAGGTTAAGTAACTTGGCAAGGTCACACAGCTAGTAAATGTCTGAAATCAGAGATCTTCCTGATTCCAGGCCAGTAAACCAACTATTTAATATACATACACACATGTGTATTTTGCACTGTCATATATATGTACATGTAGACACATATACATACATACATACATATATATATATATATATATATATATATAATGTAGCTTTATATATACAAAATCCATCAAAAGATAATGATGATTAAATAAATGATTTTTTCATTCATTCATTCACGCTTTCTGATTTGGATTGTGAAGTTTATCTGACACAGAACATCTGTGTGCCTCTGTTCAAGTTACTTAATCTATTTGAGTCTCAGTTTCCAAATCTGTAAATTGTATTAAATTACTAGTCTCTCAGGTCCTCTTCAGCTCTCAGTGTAAGATCTGGTCTTCAGATGAATAGTTGAATTGCCAAATCTCAATTTTTTTTGTGATAGTATTTAATATGACATTTCAATAGGGACACCAAAATGAATTAATATCATTGTATAATGTCTGAATCATTACCAACATTCATATAGCATGGATATAACATAATAAGCCCCTAGTATGAATGCAAGGCTATGAAGAGATTTCATGTGAAAGATAGACAGACAGAGACAAAGTCAGAGAGAGACTGAGAGAGAGACAAACAGAGGTGGGTAGAGGGAGGAGAGGAGAAGAGGGAGAGGGAGGGAGGGAGGGAAGGAGGGAGGGGGAGAGAGAGAGAGAGAGAGAGAGAGAGAGAGAGAGAGAGAGAGAGAGAGAGAGAGAAACAGAGGGGGGTAGAGAGAGGGAGGAAAGGAGAAAGAGGGAGAGAGAGAGAGAGAGAGAGAGAGAGAGAGAGAAAACACTCAATAACATTTCCATTATTTTTCTATTTAGTCCTAAATCTATATTGAGGAGGAAATGTTTTGGAGATATGGAAAACAGCCAGTTTGGTGATACAAAGAAAGAAGTTGGAATATTATATGTAAGAACCAGCATAAAACCTAATTTGGCTGACCTATCCAATGAGGAATGGTGAGTTCAATTTATAGTTTGTTATTGTTATTTGTCCCTCAGTTTGGAAGAGTACCATGATATCAAGTATCAAGGTGGTGAATTTATAGTAAGGTTAGATAATTCAGGGCTAGATTTTGAGTGACTTTAAATGACATAATTCTAGAGACACTAGAAAACTGCTGGATTTTACTGAGTAGCGAAGTGTATTGGAACTTAGGAAAAACATTGTGATATTTATGTGGAGAATGCACTGGACAAATAAGAGATAAAACAGGTAGACCAATTAGGAGGCAACAACAATATTATGATTGAGAGTTGATGAAGGTCTCCACAAAGGTGGTGGCTAGGAGAGTCTAGACTGAAAAGTATCATTGTTATCGAGATTGGTAGGAGAGGGAAAGATACCTCAATTCACCAATAATTTATTAAGCATCCATTATATGCCAAGAACTGTGGGAGATTTTGGTGATACAAACAGAAAAAATGAAAATAAAATATCACAAACATGCATCCTACTGGGAAAAGTACCTATGTGCATAGGTACTTTCAGCTCAAAGTTAGTGGGTATTATTTCAGGAAGGGCCTTCAAAGGGTTCTTTCTTTCTTTTTTGCCTACTTACTTGCTTTAACATGGAGCTTAACCTAGGAAAGTCAGCAGATATAACTCATGGTTAGTTTTCAACAAATGTGGTCAATAGTATAGAGATAAGAAATAGAATATGAAGTGTGGGGAAGAGTAGTGCTCTAAGTGAACTTTGAAACAAAGACAGAGAGAAGAAGAAGCCTGGAAATATGAGAATCTATTTTTGCTTGTTTTGTTTTCTTTTCTTTTCCCCAATGCACATTTCTCAAAATTCTCTTGATCTAAACCAGTAGATTATAAGATTTCCTCTTGTGTCATCCTTTGGACTAAACCAACCCGGTGGTTCCTATAATATTTCCATTTGGTTTCTATTTCATATTGATTTTGAGTTCTGTACAACTATAGGCAGAGTAGGACCTTTATAAGTATAACTAAAATGCTCCACTGAGTATTCTTACCAAGGGGAATGTCAAAAAGAAAAGCCTTTTTTCATCCAAAGTGTTTCGCAGGTTTTCCTGTTGCTAATGCTGTTATTGTTTTATTTTGTTTGTTTATTTTTTGGATAATGACTTTTAAAAAGAGTTTAAACAAACAAACAACAGCAACAAAAAGTAATATCTATGGCTGCCAAGAGTCTCCAAATACAGCTGTTTGCTAATGACACTCTATGATTGTAGGGTATATAACAAATGCTCCTCAATTAAATTCACAGAATTGGAAGGAGATTGGTCCTGACTTTGACAGTGAGGAAGAAGGGGAGAGGGATCCTGTAGTAAGAATGGGAAACAGCAATTTAACAATCCAGGGCTACATCATTACTTCCAAAATATAAAAATAATCTTCAGGCCCTTCCATAGATAGTCCAGAAAGCATTTCTAGAAAAACAAAGAAATGAGTTGCATAATAATCAGGCATGAAGGAGCTCTGAACTGCAATCCTGAAAGAAAACAAAAAACAATCAATCAATAAGCATTTAAAAAGCACTAACTATGTACCAGGCACTATGCAAAGTGGCAAAGAAAAGAAAGAGACCAACAGCTCTCTTATTCTTGAGGAGTTTATATTTTAATGGAGGAGATAAATAAATAAAAGGATGAAATATATATGCATATATATATACCTATATATGCATATATATATATATGCACACAGATATACTACAAATATATATACATAAATTTTTATGCAGATAGGTAGATACCAAGAGGAAGTTAATTAGAAAAAGGGTTCTTGGCCTTTTTGAAATGTCATGAACTCCTTTCACAGTTTCATCAAGTCTATGCAGCCCTTTTAAATATAAAGTTTGTAAATAATTTAAGGAAAGAGGCTAATGAAAATAAAGATCTACTGTATTTTGTCCCACATTCAGAGTTCCCTTGATATCTTTCTACATACTCTTTAGGAGTTCTTGGGCCTCGAGTTAAGACTTTTGTTTTTAAAGGAAAGGCTTTAGCAATGAAAGTAGAAAATTATCAAAATGCCTTGATCAAAAATATACAATAGAATTAAAATTAGTCTTAAGAAAAAACAGTGTTTTTTCTCCTCATATTTCAAAATATATTCTGGCTATCAAAACATGGATATTGCCTTTAGACTTCATTCTTAAAATTGAATTTCATAGACTAACCAAAATGATTAGTATCAGTCACCTTCACTCTCTCATGGAGCTAAAAGACTCTCTCTTAGCAAAAAATTAGTAGTTTTTATAATAATGGGAAACCTTGAGTCTCATATGAGGCCATACCCAGAATGCTAAGTGACAATGTCACTTCAACACACATAGCCCTTGATTTCCTAAAAGCAATAACCAGGGCAAGATATTAACAGATCTGTATCAGAGTTCTGTTAGACAATCTCTTCAAACATTTACAATCTTTGCTATTGTTGACATTTTACATCCCTCTTGTAAAATCATGCTATCAGGCAAAGAGAAAGAAGGAATGGAAGGAAGTAAGGGAGGAAGGGAGGAAGGAAGGAAGGAAGGAAGGAAGGAAGGAAGGAAGGAAGGAAGGAAGGAAGGAAGATAGAGAAAGAGAGACAGAGACAGAGACAGAGAGACAGAGAGAGAGAGAGAGAGAGAGAGAGAGAGAGAGGAAGGGAGGAAGGAAGGAAGAAGGAAGGAAAGAAGGAAGGAAGGAAGGAAGGAAGGAAGGAAGGAAGGAAGGAAGGAAAGAAGGAAGGAAGGAAGGAAGGAAGGAAGGAAGGAAGGAAGGAAGGAAGGAAGGGAAGGAAGGAAAGGATGGAAGGAAAGGAAGGAAGGAAGGAAGGAAGGAAGAAAAGGATGGAAGGAAGGGAAGGAAGGAAAGGAAGGAAGGAAGGAAAGAAGGAAGGAAGGAAGGAAGGAAGGAAGGAAGGAAAGGAAGGGAGGAAGGAAGGACGATTTTTCAATATAAAAAAACCACAGTATTAAGATAGATATTTTGTAATAAGGAATTTTTAAAAATAAAAATAATGCGACAGTGAGAGGGATTGCCTACAGAGAGTGAGTTTCTTTGAAGGTTTTATATACTGAGTACATAAATATTTGACAAGCTTTCTGGTGGAAAAATAAAATAAAATTCCATCATGTGGGCATGTTCTCTAAGATGAGGGTACCCATCTTTATCTCTCTGATGAAACCTTATTTTCCCATTTTTAAGAATGATCTATATTAATATCCCTTCTCTCTCTGTGCCAAGTAATGAGGGGCTGCCTCTTCCTTCTTTCTGAGACATTCATGACTCAAAGAAAAGGAGCTTGAGGAACACATTTGTTTCAGCTTGAATAATTCCATATTTTTCAGTGGAACTTTGGTGGGGGAAGTCTATTGTTTTCCTTAAAGAAATCATCAGCACCACCTATTGGTGAAAATAAAAATTAAATTATTATTTGTTCTTAGAAGATTGGAGCAAATAAGAGTCTAATAGCATAATCGTGTCTTCAAGGTGAGGAATCATAGAATTTTCCCTAAGAATCTTATGGAGATTAGAAATATGATCATTTGGAATGTTTTTGAGAAACAGTCATCCTTTGTCCACATGCAGGGGAAATCCCCTATGGAGTGACTCTATAAGAAATCACCGATAAAGCAAGCTGAGTGTTAGAGACAAAGGGAAAGAGGAACAGAAGCCCAAAGGTATCAGGTGCTGCAAGTTGGATCCTGCTGCCCCTTAGCAAAGCTTTTTTCTCCTGTTCTCTTTTATTTCTAAAGGTTGCATTTTACTCACTACTAACCATACTGAGAGTCTGAATCAGTGTGGTATCATATCTATAGACCAGTTCTAAGAGGCACATGTGTCTATAAGCAACTCCCAAATTCATCTATCATGTATTCACAGTTGGATGGGACCTCAAGGACCATTTCATGCAACCCCCAATTCATTTAGTCAACACACAACTTTTGTGTGAAAACCTCAAATGACTGGAAATTCACCACTTCCTGAGGCAGCTGATTTCACCTCAGTATAGCTCTGTTTATGACAGAGATTTTCCTCACTTCAAGTTTAAATTTTTTCTTTTTCCAATTTTTTCCCCCAGTTCTTTCTCTTATAGCCAAGAAAATTAAGTCTCATGTCACATCAAATTGTCAGTATTTTAAATACTTAAAAGATTGCCAGCATGGACATCGCAATCATTCATTCAACATCTATGAATGCTACTCACTGTCCTAAGTACTAGGGATCCCGAATCTTACTTTCTATAAAATGTTATTCTAAAAGGAGAAACAAAGGGAAGATATATAAGTATAGGATAATTATAAAGCAAATAAATTTTTGAAATGTTTATATAGAAGATATTTAAGAATGAGAGTGTTGGAGGTTGAGAAAATCAGGAAAATTACTATCTACCGAAGGCAGATCTTAACTGATTTTGGGGGGAGGAGATAAGAATGTGTCTTTTAGGTGTGGAGTGTATACAGAGAGATGGAATGCCCAATGTGAAGAAAGAAATGTCATTTGGACTGTACCACAGCATGTAGGAAGATATAATTAGACTGGAAATGCAGGTTGAAATCAAGTTGAGAAGGGCTTTAAAAGCTAAACAGAAGATTTTAGATTTTATCCTAAAGGCAATGGTGAACCATTGGAGTTTGTTGAGTCAGACAATTCTCCAGGCTAAAAATATTTACGTAATCCTGTGCCAGCTTACAGAAAGAACTGCAACTAAAATGTATAAATCGCTAGATTTCCATTCCTAGAGATATCCAGGAAACTTAAATCACAATATCCTTTTCAAACAGCAACAAAATACCTGGGAAAGCCTTAATTCTGACATATGTCAATAATGGAATTAGAGTGACTATTTAATATTTAATTTGGCTTTCTGATTTTGGTGATGCTAGAGTGATAGTGGTAAAATAGTTGGAGAGACAGTCTCAAAGCCAGAAGACCTAACTCCAAGTCCTCCTCGTAACATATAATGTCTGTATGACCCTAGACAAATCACCTTCCCTCTTTATCTTCTAAGAAACTTTCTTAAGTCTGTAAGTTGCAGATGAAGTGACAATCTGCTTTGGTAAAAGGTGTTCTTCCTGTAGGGAAATCATATCAGTGAAATCATAAGTAAATCACTATCTTTATCCTTTAGTGTTGATATATTTAAAATTATTCAAAACAACATTGAGTTAGAGACATAGAACTGAGGGCCAGGAACATTGAGCTTAAAAATTGGCTTGCTCACTTATTTTCTGTCATCTTTTCTGGCTATCATTTCAACTCTCTCCATGCGTCCCGTTTTTCACTCATAATAAATATAATAGACCTTACCTTCCTCTTGGGACTTGTTGTAACATTTGTAATCAGGCATAATTAATGTTTATAAAGTACCTAGAAGATAAAAATGTGATACGAGTGTTTGTACATTAAATCTGATATATCTCCATTAAATAGACTGAAAATAGATGGTAGGTTGAGGGTAACAGGACTTCAATTAAACGCTGAATGAAGGTTGACATTAGACCAATTAGTCATCTACACATTCTCCAATTCCTAGCCGTCCCCTACAATTACAACAACAAATTCAGTCCTCCCAATTAAGCAGAGGGGAAAAAAAGTGCTTTGGAAGAGAACAGTGTTGTATGTGTGTGCGGTCTTGTTATTAGGTTTTTGTTTTTGACACATATGTATAAATAGCCCCTCGTAGCATCATAATGAAAGAATGACAGATATCTTTTTATATACAGAATGATCTAGGTTGTTGAAGCTGAAAGGGTTCAGAAATATCACCCATTCCCATTTTATAAATGAGCATACTTAGAACTGGATAAATAAAGTCATTCCTCAAAGGTCACAGAGTGTCAAAGTAAAATAAAACTCAGATCACTTAACTTTGAAGTCCAGTGATTTTCCTATTATCTCATAATCAGGATGGTCTGCATGTCTTCATACATATACTCTCTTGCACATACATGTACCAAATCAAAGAAGTTCTAACGGGAAGGGACCTCAGCTATCATATCCTTGTCTTATTGACAAACTCTTCTATAAAATCCCTCTGAAATGCCCATCTGGCTTTGGGCTTGAAGTCCACACCAGTGAGAAGAAATCGATCATGTCCCATTCTATTTATGCTATAATTATTAGGAAGTTTTGTTTTGTTTATGCGAAACCTAAACTTGCTTTGGACCTTGCAGAATGTCTAATCCTTTTTTTTAAATTGTTCATCTTGTCCTTTAAGCATTTGAAGACCAGTATAATGTATCCCTATTGCTTCTGTGTTCTCTCCAATTTAAACATTTAACTTTTTTAATTGTTTATAGTAAAACCTCCAAGCCCTCTATCTTTCTGATTGCCCTTTTTTAGAAACTCTGAAGATTGTTAATATGCTTCCAACATGTTTCACCCATTATTAAACATAACTTCCTATATGTTCTGATTAGAGAAAAGTAGAAACTTTCACATCCCTCTAAATTTAGACCAAATTAACATAAGCTCTTTTGTCTAATATTCCATGCTATTAATTCATAGTGAATTTAAAATTAAAAAAAAAACTTTAAAAAATAAAAAAGATCTTGATTTTCTGACATATCTCTCCACTGTTTTGCTTGTAAAATTTATCTTGATACCCTACAGTAAGACTTTGTTTTCAACCTTAAACATTGTATGCATTATTGATGTGGAAATGGAAAAACAGCTAAAAGATCAGACAAAGCTATAGACTATCATCTCCTAAATTAATTTAGACACGTAAATCAATTCTCACAATAAGGAGAGCAAATGATGCAAGAGACCATCTCAGCTAGACACACATGTGTATATAACATATATTTACATATGTATTTTGTAACATTTATTTATATATGTAGTTGTATATATGTTTCAACATACATTATATTTGCATGTACATATGTATGTATAATATCTTTCCAGGCAGATAAATATGATAACCAAAGAAAAACACACTTTTGAAATATTCACTCATTTGTAAAATATAATTGTATATGGTTGATGTTTGTGAGGCAGATGATCTAATAAACGGCAAGAAACATTGTAGAAAAATAAATGCTACCCTTCCAAATGTGCCATGACTCCTGACCAAATCAAATCATTCCCAGGATAACACAACAAGTTGTACTCGAAATTAAATAAATAAAAATGGAAGAAATCTGTAAAGAATTATGTTTAAAATATATTCTTCATTTGTGACAAAAGAACTACCATAACATCCATATGTAAGCATCATGGTCTCCATATCCTTTTTGAAGAGGTAGGGATTTAAACAAAGATAAAAATATAAATAAAAGTGGACTAGATCAGATGTACAAAGAGGCTATTTACATTGAAAGCAATATAATTTTGAGAATGGTTAATTGTCGAGTTAAGTCCAACAGAAATGATACTTTGCTACATTAAAAAGTATAAGTTTATCAATACAGGTGTTTCATTCATTAACAGAGATTTTAGTAGACAGACTTTGTGAATCAAGGTGGTTGAAAAGTTCATAGTCCAGTGGCCAATTTATTGATAAAATTTTCCAAAACTGGATAAGTGAATCTATAAACAAGAGACACACAATATACTAAGCTTTGAACTTGCATTTCAATTATATCTTCTTGTTGTTACATCTCTTAGATGTGGAGAGTAGCTGTTCATATAAAATGGGACTAAGCTTGCCTTTGATTTAGAAAACAATCTCTATTACAATACAGCTTACTATAGCCATCATTATCACAAGCATCCACTTATACAAACTGACCAAAGACACTGTGGCCACATAGAGCATTATTTCCTTTATGTTTATTTCTTTCATCATGTCTTCTGTTCCATCTATTATTACAATCATTCTCTTCTTAAAGTTCCAAATCAACTTCAATATATAAAAGTTGTTTATAGCTTTTCCCCCCAAATTTGTTGCTTGATTTCCATATCAAAGTAGTCAAATTCAAATGAAACAGAGTAGTTTTGTGAAATAAATGAGGCTATGACCTTTTTGATTTGGGCAATTTTATTAAATTGAAAATTGCAGGAACAAGGACAATTATAAAAGGAACAAACAGGGGAAAGACATTCATTTAGAATGGAGGTTACTAAAGTGTCCTATTTTCCAGTATCTAATTCACATATAACTGCTACAAAAATGTTCAGAGTGATAACTGAAAAACCTGACAGAATGATTCGGTGACTATGAGATGACCATACACTGCCTAGTTGAAGCTTTGCTAGCAGAAATATGGAACTTGTCTCATTGACCATAATGAAGATCATAATTTTTACAGATATGAATCATTTTACAGAAGAGACCCTACTTTGAATCAGTATGATTGTAAAGACTATATGCTAAAGTAGATAAGAAGAAAACTTAGAACAGAGTCTGTGAGAAATCATTTGAACTAGAAGTAGGATAATGGTTTAGTTTGATTTGGAAATAGATCTCAGAGCTTTCATGTCCAACTGCTCCTTTGAAAAATCAATTAGAAGAACAAGGCTTTACAAAAGCATTTTGGAGGAAGAGCACATTTGTTTTGCTTTTCCAGGTACTGAGATAAATTGATCAAGAGATCAAAATCCTTTGACTAGTCAAGGATGCAGACCTGGAAAAGCCCTTAGATCTTATTGCTTCTACTGAAATAATTCAAGGCTGCTTCAGCAATCTAGAAAAAGGAGTTTCTAGTGGATAAAAGGTTCAGAGCACAAAGGAAATGGAAAGGCCAAGAGGTGGAACAATCCTGTACTCTAGTAAATTATTTTAAAGATTATTATTTAAAGGAACTTTCAGGCCCAAAAATATAGTGTTGTGAGTTCCTCAAGACATATTAATTTCCAACTTTTAGACTTACACGCAGATTTTATAAGTAGGTAGCCCTTGTGGGTACTCTGGACATTGTTGGGAAAATATGAATCAAGTTTACCAGTAGAATATTATATTAAAATTAGTGATGTTTTTCCTTCTTCTTATTATTAAATGTTTCTGACTAAAGATTACTCTTGTGATCTTAGTTGAGATGATCGATCAGAGACTTACTGGAGGAAAATCAGGACCTACAAAGTATTCTCCATGAGAATGAGGTGTAATAGTATGATCATCTCCTCTGTGACTCTTAGACCTGCTAAACAAGAGTGTGCTATAGGTGAACAGGTAGTCCGGAGAGAACCAAGAAAGAAAAAAAAAAGAGAATACAAAGATAAATGAAGGTAGGATATAGCAGTGGACGGAACTATGATAAATCCTGATGAAATTTAGTGACTTGAATTCCATTGGGACCTTTTCTGCATAGAGATTGAGAATCACAAATTTATCCATGACATTTAATTAAAATCAAATAGAATAGTATAATTATAGCAGGGATTACTCTTTCTTTAGAAGTTCAAAATCTGGAAAATGTTTTACCTATGGTATTACTCATCATCCAATTTGATATAATCAAGTGCAACAAATATTTCTTAAGCTCCTACTAGATTGCAGGTATGGTAGTTGGTAACAGACATACAATGAAAACAACAAAACAGTCCTTTATTTAGAATAGCTTACATTCTATGGGAATACACAGAGTAACCCATTTGTAAATACATTCCAAGCAACTACAAAGTAAATTAGGTAACGAGTGCTAAAAATCTGTGCTAAGGAAGATCAGATTAGGAAATACTGTTTAAAAAGCAGTTTGAGCACAGATTAAATGGAAGGATGCTTAGAAGCAGTATTGAGAAGCATATATATCCCAAGTCAAGGAAAGGATCTCTGATAGATAAGGGACAAGTCAGTAACTGTAGTGGATGGAATAGTCTTTCTATTTCTTCTTCTCATTTCTTCTTTCTTCTCCTACTCTTTTCTTCTCTCCCTTCTCCTTCTCCTTCTTTCTGCCTTTGCTTCTGCTTCTTTTTTTCTTCTGCTTTCAATATGAATGTAGGCATGTACTAACTAAAAATGTTTATAGAGTTCAAGTTAATTGTGGTAACAGTAATGACTTAACAGTTTCTATTTATACAACATTTTAACTTATAAAACTCTTTACAAATAGTATGCCATTTTATCTTCACAGCAATTCTGGGAGATAGGATTGCTTGTAATTATACCCCCATTTTATCTATGAGGAATATAAAAC
The DNA here is from genome assembly GCF_016432865.1 of Antechinus flavipes. Classification (NCBI taxonomy): domain Eukaryota; kingdom Metazoa; phylum Chordata; class Mammalia; order Dasyuromorphia; family Dasyuridae; genus Antechinus; species Antechinus flavipes. The sequence goes on from NC_067403.1 coordinate 233,578,138, forward strand.
AGATTGCAGATAATGATTTCCCAGAGTCTTACAGATAGTACATCTGAGTTAGGATTCGAATTCAGAACTCCCTGCCTTCAAGCCCAGAGTTTTATCAGCTCTACTAGCTGTCTTCCTCTATTCCTATAGAATGATATTCCCAACCTCTTTATTGTTCCTTATATTCTTTGGTCTTTAATAAAACATTATACTACCTTCTTTTCAATGAGAAAAATGAAAAAAAATGATAATTAGATAAAAGTTTGATTATTTTTTCATAAAATTTCTTAATATGTACCATTTTTAATATCTCAAAGTTGTTTTAGAACTATTAGTTTTAGAGTATTTAAATAGGATAATATTGTTATTTACTCAAAATTCTCTATTCATCTTTGACAAATTTTTTACTTGCCCTGGTGGTGTGCATATCTAAATTGGGAACCCTGAGGTAGATGGTGAAGTCATCCAGATGTTTCTGATTGTAAAAGGCACTGTACTGATTATATCAATTTTTGTTATGATCAAGTCAATCAAAATTATTCAGCCTTACTTTATGTATAGGAAAAATGAAATGTATCTGCAGAATTCTTATGACCTAGATTATGGTATTCAGTTAGATGGATAACACATAGAGCTAATCCATCAGTTCATAAATATGTATGGGCAATTTACTGAGTCCAGATCTGAATTTTTTTTTTTCATTTGGGATGTCACAAAAGGTTCTAATAACTCTAACTTCCTGAGTGAAACAAAAATAAAACTTTAAAGCTTCATCATTCTTCTAGTGATGCTTCATGACTACAAATAATAGCATGTCACAATTTTTATTTTTAAAAATTTGTATTAGTAGCTTTTTATTTTCAAAACACATGCAAAGATAACAGTATCTCTACTGGGCCTGTATCCCAAAGAGATCATAAAAAAGGAAAGAGGAGTCATATGTACAAAAATGTTTGTGGCAGCCCTTTTTGTAGAGGCAAGCAACTGGAAATTGAGTAGTTGCCCATCAACTGAGGAATGGCTGAAGAAATATGTATAGAAGAATTGCATATGTTTAACACATATTGGACTAATTGCTATCTAGAGGAAGGGGGAAGGGGAAGGAAGGGAGAAAAAATGTGGAACAGTAGGTTTTGTCAGGATGAATGTTAAATATCTTTTCATATATTCTGAAAATAAAAAAAAATTATCATTAAAACATTTTTAAAATAAAATAATTGCACATGTTTAATCTAAAAAATTACTATTGCTAACTATATTTTTCTGTATTTATTCTATTCTCTCTCTCCTTTCATCCTGTCCCTCCTCAAAAGTGTATTGCTACTGACCACTCCTCTCCTCGAATATGCCCTCTCTTTTATCACCCTCCCCTCTTTTGTATTACATTCCCCTTTCTGCTTTCCCACAAGATAAGAGAGATTTCTATACCTATAGTGACAGTGTATGTTATTTCCGCTTTGAGCTAATTCTACAAAGAGTAAGGTATATTCATTCTCCCATGCTCTGCTCCTCTTTTTCCCCTTCAATGTAAAAGCTTTTCCTTGCCTCTTTTTAATGAAAGATCATTTGCACCATTCCATTTATCTCTTTTTTTTCTCCTAGTACATTCCTTTCTCTCACCCCGTACTTTCATCATTTTTAAAAAGATAATACCCCTTCATATTTAACTCACACCTGTGTCCTCTATCTAATTCTAACTGCCATAATAATGAGGAAATTCTGATGAGTTACAAGTATCATTCTCCCATGCTCTGCTCCTTTTTTTCCCCTTCAATGTAAAAGCTTTTCCTTGCCTCTTTTTAATGAAAGATCATTTGCACCATTCCATTTATCTCTTTTTTTTCTCCTAGTACATTCCTTTCTCTCACCCCGTACTTTCATCATTTTTAAAAAGATAATACCCCTTCATATTTAACTCACACCTGTGTCCTCTATCTAATTCTAACTGCCATAATAATGAGGAAATTCTGATGAGTTACAAGTATCATTCTCCCATGCTCTGCTCCTTTTTTTCCCCTTCAATGTAAAAGATTTTCCTTGCCTCTTTTTAATGAAAGATCATTTGCACCATTCCATTTATCTCTTTTTTTTCTCCTAGTACATTCCTTTCTCTCACCCCGTACTTTCATCATTTTTAAAAAGATAATACCCCTTCATATTTAACTCACACCTGTGTCCTCTATCTAATTCTAACTGCCATAATAATGAGGAAATTCTGATGAGTTACAAGTATCATTCTCCCATGCTCTGCTCCTTTTTTTCCCCTTCAATGTAAAAGATTTTCCTTGCCTCTTTTTAATGAAAGATCATTTGCACCATTCCATTTATCTCTTTTTTTTCTCCTAGTACATTCCTTTCTCTCACCCCGTACTTTCATCATTTTTAAAAAAATAATTGCACATGTTTAATCTAAAAAATTACTATTGCTAACTATATTTTTCTCCATTTATTCTATTCTCTCTCTCCTTTCATCCTGTCCCTCCTCAAAAGTGTATTGCTACTGACCACTCCTCTCCTCGAATATGCCCTCTCTTTTATCACCCTCCCCTCTTCTGTATTACATTCCCCTTTCTGCTTTCCCACAAGATAAGAGAGATTTCTATACCTATAGTGACAGTGTATGTTATTTCCGCTTTGAGCTAATTCTACAAAGAGTAAGGTATATTCATTCTCCCATGCTCTGCTCCTCTTTTTCCCCTTCAATGTAAAAGATTTTCCTTGCCTCTTTTTAATGAAAGATCATTTGCACCATTCCATTTATCTCTTTCTTTTTCTCCTAGTACATTCCTTTCTCTCATCCCGTACTTTCATCATTTTTTAAAAAGATAATATCCCTTCATATTTAACTCACACCTGTGTCCTCTATCTAATTCTAACTGCCATAATAATGAGGAAATTCTGATGAGTTACAAGTATCATTCTCCCATGCTCTGCTCCTCTTTTTCCCCTTCAATGTAAAAGATTTTCCTTGCCTCTTTTTAATGAAAGATCATTTGCACCATTCCATTTATCTCTTTGTAATTTTAATATTGTAATTGTTACACATACTACTTTCACAGTAAATAATGTTTTATATTATATTTGGCAAGCAAAGGTTGCTAATAAACATGCATTAGTCCTGGATTAAGGGGATTTCCCCAATAGACACAAAATAAATATATACAGAACAAAGAATTTGGTTTTTGTTTGACTTTAGTGATCTAACAATAACTGCTACAACATTTAAATAAATCGATTTTTTTTTAATTTAAGGAATCACTATAAAAGTATATTCCACTTTGCTATGAAGTATCACCTACTCTGTGAAGAGAATTGAATTAAGTAATGGGTTTAAAAGACAAAAAGAAAAAAAATTAAATGACTCTCCACTCTTAAGTAGATTATATTCTATTGAGGGGATAGAACAATATGTAAGTGGGTAAGCAAATATAAAATCTATTCAAATACCAAATACAAAAATATGTTTTGAGGATAGATATAAGAGAACACTGACAATTGAAAAGAGTCTCCTATAGGAAAGGGACCTGGTCTATAATTTGAAAGAAGCTAATGAAAATGATATCATTAGAATTAACTCTTTACTCATAATCCTCTTAAGCCCCATTAACAATCACAAATGGAAAAACTTGATTCAGAGTTAGCAAATAAAAGGACAGAAGGAGAAAAAAAAGATGGGGCTAAATAAGATTGTGATATTATAAATATAGAGCTCAAATTGATCTTAGAGGACTTTGAGATCAATCCTCTCATTTTACAAACAAGAAAACTGAGTATAGAGTGGAAAATTGATTGCCCAATGTCATGTAGGAGGTCAAGGTGAGATTAGGAAAAAATCTTTGCTCTTGTAACTCCAAGTTCAGCAGACTATCTATTGTTCCAAGACAGAGGAAGGGAATAATAGAAAGAAAGAGAAGAAAAAAATGGAGAAAGGAAGGCAGAGAGAAAAGAGACAAAGATTGAGTTTACCTACATCATATTAGTAATGCTCAGTGATAGATAAATTCAACTATGGAAAATTGGCATACCATCATTGATTCTTTTTTAGAAACTAAAAATTGATTAGCTCATTTAAATGTCCATCAAGGTAGTGAAGCAGAAATTTTAGTTCCATTACACTTCTTTTCTCTCTCTAAATATTTGATTTTTAATTGAGTCACCAATGGATGGATGATGCTTATTCCTAACACTAAAATCATTATTGCCACTGGAACAACTGTCTTGGAATACATTCTGCTAAACAATGGTGAGGAAGGGGAGTGGATCTTCAAAGGGTGCCTTGAAATATTCAGGGTTTAATCAGAGAGAGCTTTGGGGATTTCTGTCCATGACAGTTACCTGAGGGGAGCAAACAGATTAATTTTACAATATCTCAATCCAAGAAATCTAAGAATGTCATAGAACAAAAAAATGATTTAAAAAAATCCAATGACAATCTGTTAAATGGCTTTTTACATCCCAGAATTGTACACAAAAACAAAACTAGCCAAAAGCCCACTGGCAATAAGAAATGGGGACATCAGCAAAGCAAGAATCTAACAAACCTCCAGAATTGCCCATAGATGAACCAAAAATACAGTCTGGAATGTTGCAGATTACAGTAGTACTCTACTTAAAGTGAGGATACCACAGGCTAATTTCTCTGTCTGTCTCTGCCTGTTTTTGTCGATCGCCTTCCTGTGTCTATGTTTCTGTCTATCTCTTTCTGTCCCTCTGTCTTTGCAATAATGAGGTGATTCAGATCAATTCCAATAGATTTGTGATGGAGAGAGCCATCTACATCTAGAAAAGGACTATGGGGACTTGGTGTGGATCACAACATCATATTTTCATCTTATTTGCTTTTTTCACAAGGGTGAATGTTGAAAATTATTTTTGCATGTATTTTGAAAATAAAAAAAAACTATCATTAAAACATTTTTAACATAAAATAATCGCACATGTTTAATCTAAAAAATTACTATTGCTAACTATATTTTTCTCCATTTATTCTATTCTCTCTCTCCTTTCATCCTGTCCCTCCTCAAAAGTGTATTGCTACTGACCACTCCTCTCCTCGAATATGCCCTCTCTTTTATCACCCTCCCCTCTTCTGTATTACATTCCCCTTTCTGCTTTCCCACAAGATAAGAGAGATTTCTATACCTATAGTGACAGTGTATGTTATTTCCGCTTTGAGCTAATTCTACAAAGAGTAAGGTATATTCATTCTCCCATGCTCTGCTCCTTTTTTTCCCCTTCAATGTAAAAGCTTTTCCTTGCCTCTTTTTAATGAAAGATCATTTGCACCATTCCATTTATCTCTTTTTTTTCTCCTAGTACATTCCTTTCTCTCACCCCGTACTTTCATCATTTTTAAAAAAGATAATACCCCTTCATATTTAACTCACACCTGTGTCCTCTATCTAATTCTAACTGCCATAATAATGAGGAAATTCTGATGAGTTACAAGTATCATTCTCCCATGTAGGAAAATAACCAGATAAACCTTATTAAGTCCCTTATGATATCATTTTCCTGATTTCCTCCTTATGCTTTTCCTGAATCCTATATTTGAAAAGTAAATTTTCCATTCAGATTGGGTCTTTTCATCAAAAATATATGAAAATCCTCTATTTCATTGAATGACCATATTTTCCTCTGAAGGATTATACTAAATTTTGATTGGTAGGTGATTCTTGGTTGTAAACCTAGCTTCATTAATCTTCAAAATAACATATCCAAAACCCTCCAGGACTTTAATGTAGAAAATGTCAAATTTTGTGTTATCCTGACTGTGGCTCCACTATACTAGATTTTTTTTTCTTTTGGATGATTGGAATATTTTCTTCTTGATCTGGGAGACCCAGGATTTGGCTATACTATTCCTGGGAGTTTTCATCTGGAGATCTCTTTTAGGAAGTGATCAGTGCATTTGTTTAATTTCTATTTTACCATCTTGTTCTAAAATATCAGATAATAAAATTATCTTGATAATTACTTGAAAAACAATAGGTAGGCTCCTTTTTTGATGATGACTTTCAGGTAGACCATTAATTTTTAAATTATTTTTCCTGTATCTATATTCCTCTTGTTTTTTCCAATGAAATATTTTACTTTTTTCCCAAAATTTTCTTTCTTTCTTTTTTTGGTTTTGCATTATTGCACCTTAATTTCTCATTTGCATAATTCTACTTTTTAATTATTTTCCTCCATGAACTTTTGTACCTCATTTCCCATTTGATTAATTTGGCATTGGCCAAACTCTTCTACTCATTAGCTTTTTATATTTCCTTTTATACTACTCTCAATTCTCTTCCTAATTTTT